>NC_080628.1:1260285-1412143 GCF_027887145.1 Ammospiza caudacuta | reverse complement strand
TTAGTGAATTTTGGGGCTTTTTTAGTGAATTTGGTGACTTTTTTAGTGAATTTTGGGGTTTTTTTAGTGAATTTTGGGGCTTTTTTAGTGAATTTTGGGCTTTTTTGGGAACTTTGGGATTTTTTGGTGCTTTTGGGGTCGATTTTGGGTCTTGCAGGCTCACAAAAATCCCAATTTTGGGTGAATTTTGGGGCTTTTAAAGTGAATTTTGGGGCTTTTTTAGTGAATTTTGGGGCTTTTTTAGTGAATTTTGGTGATTTTTTAGTGAATTTGGGGATTTTTTGGTGAATTTTTGGTGCTTTTGGGGTCGATATTGGGTCTTGCAGGCTCACAAAAATCCCAATTTTGGGTAAATTTTGGGCTTTTAAAGTGAATTTTGGGGCTTTTTTAGTGAATTTTGGGGCTTTTTAAATGAATTTTGGGGCTTTTTTAGTGAATTTTAGGGCTTTTTTAGTGAATTTTGGGGCTTTTTTAGTGAATTTTGGGGCTTTTTTGGAACTTTGGGATTTTTTGGTGCTTTTGGGGTCGATTTTGGGTCTTGCAGGCTCACAAAAATCCCAATTTTGGGTGAATTTTGGGGGTAATTTTGAGGCAATTTCCACCATTTCGCGAAGTGGGCGTGGCCTCGCTAAGCCCCGCCTCTATCCCATGAAGCCACGCCCCTCCCCTCAAGCCCCGCCCCCCTCAAGCCCCGCCCCTCCCCCATTTCTCCCCCCCCGGGGCCGTTTTGGGGCAGAAGCTCCGAAAGCCGCGGAGGTGCCGGGGAGGGGGAGGGGCGGGGGGGACCCCGAAATTTGGGGAGGGGGAGGGGCGGGGGGGACCCCGAAATTTGGGGGAGGAGGGGGGAGGGGCGGGGGGGACCCCGAAATTTGGGGGGGGGAGGGGCGGGGGGACCCCGAAATTTGGGGGAGGAGGGGGGAGGGGCGGGGGAGGAGGGGGGAGGGGCGGGGGGGGAGGGGGGACCCCGAAATTTGGGGGGGGGAGGGGCGGGGGGACCCCGAAATTTGGGGGGGGGAGGGGCGGGGGGGGACCCCGAAATTTGGGGAGGGGGAGGGGCGGGGGGGGGACCCCGAAATTTGGGGGAGGAGGGGGGAGGGGCGGGGGGGGAGGGGGGACCCCGAAATTTGGGGGGGGGAGGGGCGGGGGGACCCCGAAATTTGGGGAGGGGGGAGGGGCGGAGGGGGGAGGGGCGGGGGGGAGGGGGGACCCCGAAATTTGGGGGAGGAGGGGGGAGGGGCGGGGGGGGACCCCGAAATTTGGGGAGGGGGAGGGGCGGGGAGGGAGGGGGAGGGGCGGGGGGGGAGGGGGAGGGGCGGGGGGGAGGGGGGACCCCGAAATTTGGGGAGGGGGGAGGGGCGGAGGGGGGAGGGGCGGGGGGGGAGAGGGGACCCCGAAATTTGGGGGAGGAGGGGGGAGGGGCGGGGGGGGACCCCGAAATTTGGGGAGGGGGGAGGGGCGGATTTGGGGGTTTTTAGGGGGCGTTTTTGGGGGATTTTTGGATTTTTGGGGATTTTTTGGGGGAATTTTCGGGGTTTTTTTCGGATTTTTGGGGATTTTTTGAGGGAGTTTTGGGGACTTTTTGGGGGATTTTTTTCAGATTTTTTGGGGGAATTTTGGGGGAGGTTTCGGGGGTTTTTTTCGGATTTTTGGGGATTTTTTGGGGGTTTTTTTCGGATTTTTTGGGGATTTTTTTGGGGAGGTTTTGGGGGAATTTGGGGTTTTAGGGGGGAATTTTTGGTGGGAATTTTGGGGATTTCTTGGGGGAATTTTTCGGATTTTTTGGGGGAATTTTTTCGGATTTTTTGGGGGGATTTTTGGGTTTTGGGGGGAATTTTGGGGATTTTTTGGGGGAGAATTTTTGGGGATTTTTTGGGGGAATTTTGGGGGATTTTTTGGGGGAATTTGGGGTTTTAGGGGGGAATTTTTGGGGGAATTTTTTCGGATTTTTTGGGGGAAGATTTTGGGGGAATTTGGGGTTTTGGAGGGGAATTTTTGGGGATTTTTTGGGGAATTTGGGGTTTTGGGGGGGAATTTTTGGGGATTTTTGGGGGGGAATTTTGGGGACTTTTTGGGAGGAATTTTGGGGAATTTTGGGGGAATTTTTTCAGATTTTTGGGGGGATTTTGGGGGATTTTTTGGGGGAATTTGGGGTTTTGGGGGGGAATTTTTGGGGGGATTTTTGGGGGATTTTTTTCGATTTTTTTTGGGGAATTTTTGGGGGAGATTTTGGCGTAATTTGGGGTTTTGGGGGGGAATTTTGGGGATGTTTTGGGGGAATTTTGGGGATTTTTTGGGGAGATTTTTGGGGGAGATTTTGGGGGAATTTGGGGTTTTGGGGGGGAATTTTGGGGATTTTTTGGGGGAGGTTTTGGGGGAATTTTGGGGATTTTTTGGGGAATTTTTTCGGCTTTTTGGGGGAATTTCGGGGGGTTTTTTTTGGATTTTTGGGGGAATTTTCGGGGTTTTTTTTTCGGATTTTTGGGGATTTTTTGGGGGAGATTTTGGCGGAATTTGGGGTTTTGGGGGGGAATTTTTGGGGACTTTTTGGGGGAAATTTTTTGGATTTTTTGGGGGAAGATTTTGGGGGATTTGGGGTTTTGGGGGGGAATTTTTGTGGATTTTTTGGGGGAATTTTGGGGATTTTTGGGGGAATTTTGGGGTTTTTTTTCGGGGGATTTTGGGGAATTTTTTGGGGAGATTTTGGGGGGAGTTTTGGGGACTTTTTGGGGAAAATTTTTCGGATTTTTTGGGGGAGTTTTGGGGACTTTTTGGGGGAATTTGGGGTTTTGGGGGGGGATTTTTTCGGGTAATTTTGGGGATTTTTTGGGGGGATTTTTGGGTTTTGGGGAGAAATTTTGGGGATTTTTTGGGGAATTTTTTCGGATTTTTGGGGGAATTTCGGGGGATTTTTTTTTTTTTATTTTTGGGGGAATTTTCGGGGGTTTTTTTCAGATTTTTGGGGATTTTTTGGGGGAGATTTTGGCGGAATTTGGGGTTTTAGGGGGGAATTTTTGGAGGAATTTTGGGGATTTTTTGGGGAATTTTTTCGGATTTTTTGGGGAAGATTTTGGGGAATTTGGGTTTTGGAGGGGAATTTTTGGGATTTTTTGGGGGAATTTTGGGGGAAGATTTTGGCGGAATTTGGGGTTTTGGGGGGGAATTTTTGGGGATTTTTTGGGGGGAATTTTGGGGATTTTTTGGGGGAGATTTTGGGGTTTTTTTTCGGGTTTTTGGGGGAATTTTCGGGGTTTTTTTTGGATTTTTGGGGGAATTTTCGGGGTTTTTTTTCGGATTTTTGGGGGAGATTTTGGCGGAATTTTTTTGGGCTTTTGGGGAGATTTTGGGGGAATTTTGGGGATTTTTTAGGGGAATTTTGGGATGTTTAGGGATCATTAATTTAGGGCTGTTTTGCAATCATTAATTGGGATATTTTGGTTCATTTCTGGGCTGTTTGCAATCATTAATTGGGATATTTTGGGATCATTAATTGGGCTATTTTGGGATCATTAATTGGGATTTTTTGGGATCGTTAATTGGGATTTTTTGGGTTCATTTTTGGGCTATTTTGGGATCATTGATTGGGATATTTTGGGATCATTAATTGGGCTATTTTGGGATCATTAATTGGGATATTTTCGGTTCATTTTTGGGCTATTTTGGGATCATTAATTGGGATTTTTTGGGTTTATTTTTGGGACATTTTGGGATCATTAATTGGGCTATTTTGGGATCATTAATTGGGATATTTTGGGATCATTAATTGGGCTATTTTGGGATCATTAATTGGGACATTTTGGGTTCATTTTTGGGATCTTTTGGGATCATTAATTGGGATTTTTTGGGATCGTTAATTGGGACTTTTTGGGGTCATTTTTGGGATTTTTTTGGGTCCATGTTTGGGCTATTTTTTGTTAATTTTTGGGCTATTTTGGGTCGATTTTTGGGCTATTTTGGGATCATTAATTGGGATTTTTTGGGTTCATTTTTGGGTTATTTTGGAATCATTAATTGGGATTTTTTGTGTTCGTTTTTGGGCTATTTTGGGATCATTAATTGGGCTATTTTGGGATCATTAATTGCGATATTTTGGAATAATTTTTGGGCTGTTTTGGGATCATTAATTGGGATTTTTTGGAATCATTTCTGGGCTATTTTGGGATCATTAATTGGGAGTTTTTGGGCTATTTTGGGATCATTAATTGGGATATTTTGGGACATTTTGGGATCATTAATTGGGATTTTTTGGAATCATTTTTGGGACATTTTGGGATCATTAATTGGGATATTTTGGGTTATTTTGGGATCATTAATTGGCCTATTTTGGGATCATTAATTGCAATATTTTGGGCTATTTTGGGATCATTAATTGGCCTATTTTGGGATCATTAATTGGGATATTTTGGGCTATTTTGGGTTCATTAATTGGGCTATTTTGGGATCATTAATTGGGCTATTTTGGGATCATTAATTGGGATTTTTTGGGATCATTTTTGGGCTATTTTGGAATCATTAATTGGGATTTTTTGTGTTCGTTTTTGGGCTATTTGGGGATCATTAATTGGGACATTTTGGGTTCATTTTTGGGCTATTTTGGGATCATTAATTGGGATATTTTGGGATCATTAATTGGGATTTTTTGGAATCATTTTTGGGCTATTTTGGGATCATTATTGGGCTATTTTGTGATCATTAATTGGGATATTTTGGGATCATTAATTGCGATATTTTGGAATAATTTTTGGGCTATTTTGGGATCATTAATTGGGATTTTTTGGGTTCATTTTTGGGTTATTTTGGAATCATTAATTGCGATTTTTTGGGTTCATTTTTGGACATTTTGGGATCATTAATTGGGATATTTTGGGATCATTAATTGGGATATTTTGGGATCATTAATTGGGATATTTTGGGATCATTAATTGGGATATTTTGGGATCATTAATTGGGATATTTTGGGATCATTAATTGCGATATTTTGGAATAATTTTTGGGCTGTTTTGGGATCATTAATTGGGATTTTTTGGAATCATTTCTGGGCTATTTTGGGATCATTAATTGGGAGTTTTTGGGATCATTTTTTGGATATTTTGGGTTCATTTTTGGGTTATTTTGGAATCATTAATTGGGCTATTTTGGGGTCATTTTTGGGATTTTTTGTGTTCGTTTTTGGGCTATTTTGGGGTCATTTTTGGGATTTTTTTGGGTCCATGTTTGGGCTATTTTTTGTTAATTTTTGGGGCTATTTTGGGTCGATTTTTGGGCTATTTTGGGTTCATTTTTGGGCTATTTTGGGGTCATTTTTGGGATTTTTTTGGGTCCATTTTTGGGCTATTTTTTGTTAAGTTTTGGGGTTATTTTGGGTCGATTTTTGGGCTATTTTTTGTTAATTTTTGGGGCTATTTTGGGTCGATTTTTGGGCTATTTTGGGTTAATTTTTGGACTATTTTGGGGTCATTTTTGGGATTTTTTTGGGTCCATTTTTGGGCTATTTTTTGTTAATTTTTGGGGTTATTTTGGGTCGATTTTTGGGGCTATTTTGGGTTCATTTTTGGGCTATTTTTTGTTAATTTTTGGGGCTATTTTGGGTCGATTTTTGGGCTATTTTGGGGTCATTTTTGGGATTTTTTTGGGTCCATTTTTGGGCTATTTTGGGTCGATTTTTGGGCTATTTTTTGTTAATTTTTGGGGCTATTTTGTGTTGATTTTTGGGCTATTTTGGGATCATTTTTGGGCTATTTTGGGGTCATTTTTGGGATTTTTTTGGGTCCATTTTTGGGCTATTTTTTGTTAATTTTTGCGGTTATTTTGGGTCGATTTTTGGGCTATTTTGGGATCATTTTTGGGCTATTTTTTGTTAATTTTTGGGGCTATTTTGTGTTGATTTTTGGGCTATTTTTTGTTAATTTTTGGGGCTATTTTGGGTTCATTTTTGGGCTATTTTTTGTTAATTTTTGGGGCTATTTTGGGTCGATTTTTGGGCTATTTTGGGATCATTTTTGGGCTATTTTTTGTTAATTTTTGGGGCTATTTTGGGTTCATTTTTGGGCTATTTTTTGTTAATTTTTGGGGCTATTTTGGGTTCATTTTCGGGCTATTTTTTGTTAATTTTTGGGGTTATTTTGGGTCGATTTTTGGGCTATTTTTTGTTAATTTTTGGGGCCATTTTGTGTTGATTTTTGGGCTATTTTGGGTTAATTTTTGGGCTATTTTGGGGTCATTTTTGGGATTTTTTTGGGTCCATTTTTGGGCTATTTTTTGTTAATTTTTGGGGCTATTTTGGGTCGATTTTTGGGCTATTTTTTGTTAATTTTTGGGCTATTTTGGGTCGATTTTTGGGCTATTTTTTGTTAATTTTTGGGGCTATTTTGGGTTCATTTTTGGGCTATTTTTTATTAATTTTTGGGGCTATTTTGGGTTCATTTTCGGGCTATTTTTTGTTAATTTTTGGGGCTATTTTGGGTCGATTTTTGGGCTATTTTGGGATCATTTTTGGGCTATTTTTTGTTAATTTTGGGGCTATTTTGGGTCGATTTTTGGGCTATTTTTTGTTAATTTTTGGGCTATTTTGTGTCGATTTTTGGGCTATTTTTTGTTAAGTTTTGGGGCTATTTTGGGTCGATTTTTGGGCTATTTTGGGATCATGAATTGGGATTTTTTGAGTCCATTTTTGGGCTGTTTTGTGTTAATTGGTTTCATTTCTGTGCCCGTTGCAGATGCAGCTGCTTCGCTTCTTCGTGCTCCCGCAGAGCCCGGGGGGGGTCCCCGACCTCGGGGTCCCCTCGGCTTTGGGGTCCCCCCTGGCGGCGGCCAAGGAGGTGGAGCCAGGGGTGACGGCGGCGTCCTGCGAGCTCTGCTACTACCTGGGATGGGCAGGTGAGATTTGGGCTGAAAAACGCAAAATTTGGGCAAAAATTGGGCAAAAATTCTGAATTTTTGGGGATTTTTTGGGGATTTTCGGAGAATTTTTGGGGGTTTTTGGAAGGTTTTGGGGGTGACCGGGGTGTCCTGCGAGCTCTGCTGCTGCCTGGGATGGGCAGGTACGATTGGGGTGAAAAATGGGGATTTTGGGCAAAAATTGGGCAAAAATTCTGAATTTTTGGGCATTTTTGGGGGGTTTTTGGTGAATTTTTGGGGGTTTTTGGAAGGGTTTGGGGGTGACCGCGGTGTCCTGTGAGCTCTGCTACTACCTGGGATGGGCAGGTTAGATTTGGGCTGAAAAACGCAAAATTTGGGCAAAAATTGGGCAAAAATTCTGAATTTTTGGGGATTTTTTGGGGATTTTCGGAGAATTTTTGGGGGTTTTTGGAAGGTTTTGGGGGTGACCGCGGTGTCCTGCGAGCTCTGCTGCTGCCTGGGATGGGCAGGTACGATTGGGGTGAAAAATGGGGATTTTGGGCAAAAATTCTGAATTTTTGGGGTCAATTTGGGGGTTTTTGGGGGATTTTTTGGGGATTTTTGGGGGTTTTTGGAAGGGTTTGGGGGTGACCGCGGTGTCCTGCGAGCTCTGCTGCTGCCTGGGATGGGCAGGTGAGATTTGGGCTGAAAAACGCAAAATTTGGGCAAAAATTGGGCAAAAATTCTGAATTTTTGGGGATTTTTTGGGGATTTTTTGGGGATTTTCGGAGAATTTTTGGGGGTTTTTGGAAGGGTTTGGGGGTGACCGCGGTGTCCTGCGAGCTCTGCTGCTGCCTGGGATGGGCAGGTCGGATTTGGGCTGAAAACGCAAAATTTGGGCAAAAATTGGGCAAAAATTCTGAATTTTTGGGGATTTTTTGGGGATTTTTTGGGGATTTTCGGAGAATTTTTGGGGGTTTTTGGAAGGTTTTGGGGGTGACCGGGGTGTCCTGCGAGCTCTGCTACTACCTGGGATGGGCAGGTACGATTGGGGTGAAAAATGGGGATTTTGGGCAAAAATTGGGCAAAAATTCTGAATTTTTGGGGATTTTTTGGGGATTTTCGGAGAATTTTTGGGGGTTTTTGGAAGGTTTTGGGGGTGACCGCGGTGTCCTGCGAGCTCTGCTACTACCTGGGATGGGCAGGTGAGATTTGGGCTGAAAAACGCAAAAATTGGGCAAAAATTGGGCAAAAATTGGGATTTTTTTGGGCATTTTTTGGGTCAATTTTGGGGATTTTTTGGGGATTTTCGGAGAATTTTTGGGGGTTTTTGGAAGGTTTTGGGGGTGACGGCGGCGTCCTGCGAGCTCTGCTACTACCTGGGATGGGCAGGTGAGATTTGGGCTGAAAAACGCAAAATTTGGGCAAAAATTGGGCAAAAATTCTGAATTTTTGGGGATTTTTTGGGGATTTTTTGGGGATTTTCGGAGAATTTTTGGGGGTTTTTGGAAGGTTTAGGGGAGCTCGGAGAGCTCTGAGTTCACCTTGTTGGAGCAGGTGAGATTTGGGGTGAAAAATCCCAATTTTGGGCAAAAATTCTGAATTTTTGGGGTCAATTTTGGGGTTTTTTGGTGAATTTTTGTGGATTTTTTGGCCAATTTTTGGTGAATTTTGGTGAATTTTTGGGGATTTTTTGGAGGGCTTTGAGAGCTCTGTGCTCACTTTGGGCAGGTGAGATTGGGGTGAAAAACCCCAATTTAGGGCAAAATTTGGGCAAAAATTGGGCAAAAATTCTGAATTTTTGGGGCATTTTTTGGGGTTTTTTGGGGATTTTTTCAGCAAATTTTTGGTGAATTTTGGTGAATTTTTGGTGAATTTTTGGTGAATTTTTGGGGGGCTCGGAGAGCTCTGAGTTCACTTTGTTTGGGCAGCTGAGATTGGGGTGAAAAATCCCAATTTTGGGCAAAAATTGGGCAAAAATTGGGATTTTTTGGGGCATTTTTTGGGTCTTTTTTGGGGATTTTTTTGGGGATTTTTTGGGGATTTTTTGGGGAATTTTGGTGAATTTTTGGGGATTTTTTTGAGGGCTCCGAGAGGTCGGAGCTCACTTTGGACAGGTGAGATTGGGGGGAAAAATCCCAATTTTGGGTAAAAATTCTGAATTTCTGGGGTCAATTTTGGGGTTTTTGGGGGAATTTTGGGGGATTTTTTGGCAAATTTTTGGTGAATTTTTGTGAATTTTAATGGGATTTTTGCCATTTTAATGGGATTTTAATGGGATTTTTTGCCATTTTAATGGGATTTTAATGGAATTTTAATCGGATTTTTGTGGAATTTTTGTGGAATTTTTGTGGGATTTTTGTGGGATTTTTGCCATTTTAATGGGATTTTAATGGGACTTTAATGGGATTTTAATGGGATTTTTATGGGATTTTTTGCCATTTTAATGGGATTTTTATGGGATTTTTGTAGGATTTTTTGTAGGATTTTAATGGGATTTTTTGTATAATTTTAATGGGATTTTAATGGGATTTTTTGCCATTTTAATGGGATTTCTATGGGATTTTTATGGGATTTTAATGGGAGTTTTGTAGGATTTTAATGGGATTTTTGCCATTTTAAAGGCAATTTTTAATGGGATTTTGGTAGGATTTTTGTCGGATTTTAATGGGATTTTTGCCATTTTAATGGGATCTTGATGGGATTTTTGCCATTTTAATGGGATTTTTTGCCATTTTTATGGGATTTTAATGGGATTTTAATGGGATTTTTGTAGGATTTTTTGTAGGATTTTAATGGGATTTTTTTGTATAATTTTAATGGGATTTTAATGGTATTTTTTGCCATTTTAATGGGATTTTTATGGGATTTTAATGGGATTTTTAATGGGATTTTTATGGGATTTTTTGTAGGATTTTAATGGGATTTTAATGGGATTTTTGCCATTTTTATGGGATTTTAATGGGAGTTTTGTAGGATTTTAATGGGATTTTTGCCATTTTAAAGGCAATTTTTAATGGGATTTTGGTAGGATTTTTGTCGGATTTTAATGGGATTTTAATGGGATTTTTGCCATTTTAAAGGCAATTTTTAATGGGATTTTTTGCCATTTTAATGCGATTTTTGCCATTTTAATGGGATTTTAATGGGATTTTTATGGGATTTTAATGGGACTTTAATGGGATTTTTGTAGGATTTTAATGAGATTTAATGGGATTTTAATAGGATTTTTATGGGATTTTAATGGGATTTTAATGGGATTTTTATGCAATTTTTATGGTATTTTAATTGGATTTTTTGCCATTTTTATGGGATTTTAATGGGATTTTTATGGGATTTTAATGGGACTTTAATGGGATTTTTATGGGATTTTTGTAGGATTTTGATGAGATTTAATGGGATTTTAATAGGATTTTTATGGGATTTTAATGGGATTTTAATGGGATTTTTATGCGATTTTTATGGTATTTTAATTGGGTTTTTTGCCATTTTTATGGGATTTTAATGGGAATTCAATGGGATTTTAATGGGGTTTTTTGCCATTTTAATGAGATTGCAATGGGATTTTAATGGGATTTTAATGGGATTTTTTGTAGGATTTTAATGGGATTTTTGCCCCTTTAATGGGATTTTAATAGGATTTTAATGGGATTTTTGCCATTTTAATGGGATTTTTATGGGATTTTAATGGGATTTTAATGGGATTTTAATGGGATTTTTGCCGTTTTAATGGGATTTTAATGGGATTTTTGCAATTTTAATGCAATTTTAATGGGATTTTTCTGTGATTTTCTGTTTTTTATGGGATTTTTTGGTTCCAGGTGATTCCCCGCCGAGCCCCGAGGAGCTGCAGACCCTGCTGTGGATTTTGGGGTCCCCCCTGGCGCAGGGCGGGGACGTGGCCCAGAGGAGCTTCCTGCGCCCCCAGGGCCCCCACGAGCTGCTGGAGATCGGGCCCAGGTGCGAAATTTGGGGGAAAATTCCGGAATTTTGGGAAAAATTGTGAAATTTTGGGAAATTTTGGAACGATTGGGCAAAAATTGCGGGGAATTTTGGGGGATTATTTGGGATTTTTTTGGGATTATTTGGGACTTTTTGGGGGATTATTTGGGATTTTTTGGGGATTTTTGGAGGGTTTTTTGAGGAAATTTTGGAATTTTTCATGGGGATTTTGGGATTTTTTGGGGGATTTTTTGAGGGTTTTTTGGGGAAATTTTGGAATTTTTGGGGGAATATTTGGGACTTTTTGGGGGGATTATTTGGGATTTTTTGGGGGATTATTTGGGACTTTTTGGGGGGATTATTTGGGATTTTTTGTGGGGATTATTTAGGATTTTTGGGGGATTATTTGGGATTTTTGGGGGGATTATTTGGGATTTTTTGGGGATTATTTGGGATTTTTGGGGGGATTATTTGGGATTTTTTGGGGGATTATTTGGGATTTTTTTGGGGGATTATTTGGGATTTTTTGGGGGATTATTTAGGATTTTTTTGGGGGATTATTTGGGATTTTTTGGGGGATTATTTGGGATTTTTTGGGGATTATTTGGGATTTTTGGGGGGATTATTTGGGATTTTTTGGGGGATTATTTGGGATTTTTTGGGGGATTATTTGGGATTTTTTGGGGAATTATTTGGGATTTTTTTGGGGGATTATTTGGGATTTTTTGGGGGGATTATTTGGGATTTTTTGGGGTAATTATTTGGGATTTTTTGGGGATTTTTTTGGGGATTATTTGGGATTTTTTGGGGCATTTTTGGGGAAATTTGAAGGAATTTTGGCCCCTGGAGCTTCCTGCGCCCCCAGGGCCCCCACGAGCTGCTGGAGATCGGGCCCAGGTGCGAAATTTGGGGGAAAATTCTGGAATTTTGGGAAAAATTGTGAAATTTTGGGAAATTTTGGGGGGTTTCAGGGGATTTTGGGGGGGTTTTGGAGATTATTTTGGATTTTTGGGGGATTTCTTTGAAATGTATTTGGATTTTTTGGGGATTATTTGGGATTTTTTTGGGGGGATTTTGGGGGATTTTTTGGGGATTATTAAGGACAATTAATTAGTGCTAATTAATTAATTAGGGCTAATTAACCCCAGGCTTGGGGCTGTGCCCCTGTGCCACTGTTTGGGTGGAATTTGGGGGATTTTTGGGCCATTTTTAGAGAGATTTTTGTTGATTTTTAGTGGGATTTGGATGGGAATTTGGGGATTTTGGGGCTATTTAGTGCTAATAATTAATGCTAATTAACAGATTGTGTTAATTACGGCAGGTTGGGGGTGTGCACGCCCCTGTCCACCCACGCTGTGTCCCTGTGCTCAAATTGGGGATTTTTGGGCCATTTTTAGTGGGATTTTGATGGGAATTTTAGGATTTTTGGCTAATTAAGGATAATTAATTAGTGCTAATTAATGAATTGTGTTAATTACGGCAGGCTGGGGGTGTGCACGCCCCTGTCCACCAACGCTGTGTCACAGATTGGGGATTTTGGGGCCATTTTTAGTGGGATTTGGATGGGAATTTCGGGATTTTTGGACTAATTAGTGCTAATAATTAATGCTAATTAACGAATTGTGTTAATTAATGCAGGCTGGGGGTGTGCACGCCCCTGTCCACCAACGCCGTGTCGCAGATTGGGGATTTTGGGGCCATTTTTGGTGGGATTTGGGTGGGAATTTCGGGATTTTTGGCTAATTAAGGATAATTAATTAGTGCTAATTAATGAAATGTGTTAATTAATGCAGGCTGGGGATGTGCACGCCCCTGTCCACCAACGCCGTGTCCCTGTGCCACGCGGCCGGGCTGAGCCGGGTGCGGCGCCTGGAGAGATCGCGCCGGATCCTGCTGCAGGTGGGCACAGAAATGCCCAAAAATCCCCAAAAATTCCCAAAAAAAATTCCCAAAAATTCCCCCAAAACTTCCCCCAAAAATTCCCCCAAATTTCCTCAAAGTTTCCCCAAAAAAAATCCCAAAAATTCCCCCAAAAATTCCCCAAAAATGCCAAAAATTTCCCCCAAAAATTCCCAAAATTCCCAGGAAATTCCCCCAAAAATTCCCCCAAATTTCCTCAAAGTTTCCCCAAAAATTCCCCCAAAAATTCCCCCAAATTTCCTCAAAGTTTCCCCAAAAATCCCCCCAAAAATTCCCCCAAATTTCCTCAAAGTTTCCCCCCAAAAAAATCCCAAAAATTCCCCCAAAATTCCCCCAAAACTTGCCCCAAAAATTGCCCCAAATTTCCTCAAAGTTTCCCAAAAAATTCCCCCAAAAATTCCCCAAAATTTCCTCAAAGTTTCCCCAAAAATCCCCAAAACTTCCCCCAAAAATTCCCCCAAATTTCCTCAAAGTTTCCCCCCCAAAAAAATCCCAAAAATTCCCCCCAAAATGCCCCAAAAATGCCAAAAAGTTCCCCCAAAAATTCCCAAAATTCTCAGAAAATTCCCCAAAAAATTTCCCCAAAATTCCCCCAAATTTTCTCAAAATTTCCCCAAAAACGCAAAAAAAAAAAAAAATCCCAAAAATTCCCCCCAAAATGCCCCAAAAATGCCAAAAAGTTCCCCCAAAATTCCCAAAATTCCCAGGAAATTCCCCGAAAAATTCCCCCAAAATTCCCTTAAAATGCCCAAAAATTTTCTCCTAAAAATGCCAAGAAATTCCCAAAAAATTCCCCCAAAAATTCCCCCAAAATTTCCAGAAAATTTCTCCAGAAATGCCAAAAAAATCCCAAAAATTCCCCCCAAAATTTCCCCCCAAAATGCCAAAAAAGTTCCCAAAAAGTTCCTGAGAAAGTTCCCAAAAATGCCAAAAAATTCTCAATAAATTCCCAAAAAAAAAAAAAAAAATCCCAGAAAATTCCCCCCCAAAATTCCCCCAAAATTTCCTCAAAATTTCTCCAAAAATCCCAAAAAAAATCCCAAAATTTCCCCGAAAATTCCCTGAAAATTCCTCCTAAAATTCCCAAAATTTCAAAAAAATCCCCACAAAAAAAAAAAATCAAAAAAATTCCCCCAAAATTCTCAACGTCCCCAATGTCCCCAAGGTGTCCCCAATGTCCCCAATGTCCCCAATGTCCCCAATGTCCCCAATCCCATTCATGTCCCCCCAATGTCCCCCCAATGTCACCCCAAATGTCCCCCCAATGTCCCCAATGTCCCCAATGTCCCCAATGTCCCCAATCACCCCAATGTCCCCAAGGTGTCCCCAAGGTGTCCTCAATGTCCCCAATGTCCCCAATGTCCCCCCAATGTCCCCAATCCCCTCAGTGTCCCCAAAGTCTCCAATCACCCCAATGTCCCCAAGGTGTCCCCAAGGTGTCCTCAATGTCCCCAGTGTCCCCAAGGTGTCCCCAATGTCCCCAATCCCATTCATGTCCCCCCAATGTCCCCCCACTGTCCCCAATGTCCCCCCAATGTCCCCTCAAATGTCCCCCCAATGTCCCCAATCCCCTCAGTGTCCCCAAAGTCCCCAATCACCCCAATGTCCCCAAGGTGTCCCCAAGGTGTCCTCAATGTCCCCAATGTCCCCAAAGCATTCCCAATGTCCCCAATCCCATTCATGTCCCCTCAGTGTCCCCAGTGTCCCCCAATGTCCCCCCAATGTCCCCTCAATGTCCCCCAATGTTCCCAAAGCATTCCCAATGTCCCCAATCCCCTCAGTGTCCCCCCAATGTCCCCCCAAATGTCCCCCAGTGTCCCCAATCCCCCAATGTCCCCAAAGTCCCCAAAGCATTCCCAATGTCCCCAAGGTGTCCCCAATGTCCCCAATCCCCCCAATGTCCCCAATCACCCCAATGTCCCCAAGGTGTCCCCAATGTCCCCGATCCCCCCAATGTCCCCAATGTCCCCAAGGTGTCCTCAATGTCCCCAATCCCCCCAATGTCCCCAATCACCCCAATGTCCCCAAGGTGTCCCCAATGTCCCCAATCCCCCCAATGTCCCCAAGGTGTCCCCAGTGTCCCCAATCCCATTCACGTCCCCACTGTCCCCGCGCGTCCCCAGCTGTCGTCCCCGGTGTCCCCCGAGGTGCGCGTCCGTCTGTCCCGCGCGCTGCGTGACCCGGTGACGGAGCAGCTGTACCCGGAGCCCTTGGGGACCTTCGATGTCCCCGCGGTGCCCGTCCCTGTCACCACCATCGACGTCCTGGGACGGGGACAGCGGGCGCTCAGGGAGGCGGACGCAGAGCTGGGTGAGGGATTGGGGACATTGTGGGGACATTGTGGGGACATTGGGGACATTGGGGACATTGGGGACAGTGGGGACATTGGGGACAGTGGGGACATAGGGGACATTGTGGGGACATTGGGGACATTGGGGACATTGGGGACAGTGGGGACATTGGGGACAGTGGGGACATTGGGGACATTGGGGACATAGGGGACATTGTGGGGACATTGGGGACATTGGGGACATCAATGGGGACATTGTGGGGACATTGGGGACAGTGGGGACATCAATGGGGACATTGTGGGGACATTGGGGACATTGGGGACATTGGGGACATTGTGGGGACATTGGGGGGATTGGGGACATTGAGGACACCTTGGGGACAGTGGGGGCATTGGGGACATTGGGGACAGAGGGCGCTCAGGGAGGCGGACGCAGAGCTGGGTGAGGGACACTGGGGACACTGGGGACATTGTGGGGACATTGGGGACATTGTGGGGACATTGGGGACATCAATGGGGACATTGTGGGGACATTGGGGACATTGGGGACATTGGGGACATTGTGGGGACATTGGGGACATTGGGGACATTGTGGGGACATTGGGGACATTGTGGGGACATTGGGGGGATTGGGGACATTGAGGACACCTTGGGGACAGTGGGGGCATTGGGGACATTGGGGACAGCGGGCGCTCAGGGAGGCGGACGCAGAGCTGGGTGAGGGACACTGGGGACACTGGGGACATTGTGGGGACATTGGGGACATTAATGGGGACATTGGGGACATTGAGGACATTGGGGACATTGTGGGGACATTGGGGACATTAATGGGGACATTGGGGACAGTGGGGACATTGGGGACATAGGGGACATTGTGGGGACATTGGGGACATTGGGGACATTGTGGGGACATTGGGGACATTGAGGACATTGGGGACATTGGGGACAGTGGGGGCATTGGGGACATTGGGGGCATTGGGGACATTGGGGACATTGGGGACATTGGGGACAGAGGGCGCTCAGGGAGGCGGACGCAGAGCTGGGTGAGGGACATTGGGGACACTGGGGACAGTGGGGACATTGGGGACAGTGGGGACATTGGGGACAATAATGGCGACATTAATGGGGACATTGGGGGGATTGGGGACATTGGGGACGTCAATGGGGACATTGGGGACAATAATGGGGACAGAGAGCCCTGAGGGAGGCGGACACCGAGCTGGGTGAGGGACATTGGGGACACTGGGGACATCAATGGGGACATTGTGGGGACATTGGGGACATCAATGGGGACATTGAGGACATTGGGGACAGTGGGGACATTGGGGACACTGGGGACATCAATGGGGACATTGTGGGGACATTGGGGACATCAATGGGGACATTGGGGACAGTGGGGACATTAATGGGGACATTGGGGACATTGGGGGAGTTGGGGACATTAATGGGGACACTGGGGACATTAATGGGGACAGTGGGGGCATTGGGGACATTAATGGGGACATTGGGGGCATTGGGGACAGTGGGGCCATTGGGGACATTGGGGACATTAATGGGGACACTGGGGACACATTGGGGACACTGAGGACATTGGGGACGTTAATGGGGACATTGGGGACATTGGGGACATTAATGGGGACATTGGGGGCATTGGGGACATTGGGGACATTAATGGGGACATTGGGGACATTGGGGACATTGGGGACATTAATGGGGACATTGGGGACATTAATGGGGACATTGTGGCCATTGGGGACATTAATGGGGACATTGGGGCCATTGGGGCCATTGGGGACATTGGGGCCATTGGGGACATTAATGGGGACATTGGGGACATTAATGGGGACATTAATGGGGACATTGTGGCCATTGGGGACATTAATGGGGACATTGGGGACATTGGGGCCATTGGGGATATTGGGACCATTGGGGACATTAATGGGGACCCCGGGGCCATTGGGGCCATTGGGGACCGAGCAGGGATCGGCAGCGCGTGGGGAATTTGGGAATTTTTTGGGATTTTTTTTGAATTCCTGGGGATCTTTTGGGGAAGTTTCCGGGAAATCTTTGGGGAATTTTTCTGGAACTTTGGGGTGAATTTTGTTGGATTTTTTGGGGAATTTTGTGGAAATGTTTTGAGCATTTTTGGAGGCATTTTGGGGCAATTTTAAGGGATTTTATTTTTTTGCTAATTTCTTTGGGAATATTTTGGGAATGTGCAGGAAATTTTTGAGGAAATCTTTGGGGATTTGTGGGGAATTTTTGGCCAGAAATCTTTTGGAATTTGTTGAGCATCTTTTGGGAATTTTTGGGGGCATTTTTTGGGACATTTTTTGAGAGAATTTAAAAACAATTTTGGGGATTTTTTTGTGGTTTTGGGGAATTCTTTTGAGAATTTAAAAAAGATATTTTTGGAGTATGTTTTGGAAATTTTTGGGGAATTTTCTGGGAATTTTTAGGAACTTTTTTTTTTATTATTTTGGGGGGGGGGTTATTGTTTTTTGGGATATTTTTAGGAATTTGGGGGGATTTTTTTGGGGATATTTTTGGGAATTTGGGAGATTTTTTAGGGGATATTTTTGGGAATTTGGGGGATTTTTTTGGGGGTATTTTTGGGAATTTGGGGGATGTTTTTGGGGATATTTTTGGGAATTTGGGGGATTTTTTTGCCGATATTTTTGGGAATTTGGGGGATTTTTTTGCCGATATTTTTGGGAATTTGGGGGATTTTTTGGGGATATTTTTAGGAATTTGGGGGATTTTTTTGGGGATATTTTTGGGAATTTGGGGGGATTTTTTTGGGGATATTTTTGGGAATTTGGGGGATTTTTTAGGGATATTTTTGGGAATTTGGGGGATTTTTTTGGGGGTATTTTTGGGAATTTGGGGGATGTTTTTGGGGAAATTTTTGGGAATTTGGGGGATTTTTTGGGGATATTTTTGGGAATTTGGGGGATTTTTTGGGGGATATTTTTGGGAATTTGGGGGATTTTTTTGCCAATATTTTTGGGAATTTGGGGGATTTTTTTGGGGATATTTTTGGGAATTTGGGAGATTTTTTAGGGGATATTTTTGGGAATTTGGGGGATTTTTTGGGGGATGTTTTTGGGAATTTGGGGGATTTTTTGGGGGATGTTTTTGGGAATTTGGGGGATTTTTTTGGGGATATTTTTGGGAATTTGGGGGATTTTTTGGGGGATGTTTTTGGGAATTTGGGGGATTTTTTTGGGGATATTTTTGGGAATTTGGGGGATTTTTTTTCGGGGATATTTTTGGGAATTTGGGGGATTTTTTTGCCAATATTTTTGGGAATTTGGGGGATTTTTTAGGGGATATTTTTGGGAATTTGGGGGATTTTTTTGGGGATATTTTTGGGAATTTGGGAGATATTTTTGGGGATATTTTTGGGAATTTGGGGGATTTTTTTGGGGGATATTTTTGGGAATTTGGGGGATTTTTTTGGGGATATTTTTGGGAATTTGGGGGATTTTTTTGGGGATATTTTTGGGAATTTGGGGGATATTTTGGGGATATTTTTGGGAATTTGGGGGATTTTTTTGGGGGATATTTTTGGGAATTTGGGGGATTTTTTTGGGGATATTTTTGGGAATTTGGGGGATTTTTTTGGGAATACTTTTAGGAAAATTTTGGAGAAATTTTTGGGTTTTTTTGCCAATGTTTTGGGGAGTTTGTGGAGTAATTTTTGGGAGATTTTTTGGGAACTTTTTTTGATTTTTTGGTGATTTTTTTTTCCCCCTTCTCCAGGCCTGGCCTTTGACTCGTGGGACCTGGAGTTCTACACTCAGCTCTTCCAGAAAGCCGGGAGGAACCCGACCTCCGTGGAGCTCTTTGACCTGGCCCAGAGCAACAGGTGAGCCCAAAACCACCAAAATCCCCAAAAAACATAAAAATCCTACAAAATCCCAAAGAAATCCTGCAAAAATCCCACAAAAATCCCATAAAAATCCATAAAATCACTGAAATTCCCATCCCTGGAGCTCTGTGAGCTGGCCGAGAGCAACAGGTGAGTCAAAAAACACCCAAAATCCCAAAAAAACCATAAAAATCCTACAAAATCCCAGAGAAATCCCACAAAAATCCCATAAAAATCCCATAAAAATCCATAAAATCACTGAAATTTTCGTTCCTGGAGCTCTGTGAGCTGGCCCAGAGCAACAGGTGAGCCCAAAACCACCAAAATCCCCAAAAAACATAAAAATCCTACAAAATCCCAGAGAAATCCTGCGAAAATCCCACAAAAATCCCAGAAAAATCCCATAAAAATCCCACAAAAATCCCACAAAAATCCCATAAAAATCCCACAAAAATCCCATAAAAATCCCATAAAAATCCCATAAAAATCCCATAAAAATCCCACAAAAATCCCACAAAAATCCCATAAAAATCCCACAAAAATCCCACAAAAATCCCATAAAAATCCCACAAAAATCCCATAAAAATCCCATAAAAATCCCACAAAAATCCCACAAAAATCCCACAAAAATCCCACAAAAATCCCATAAAAATCCCACAAAAATCCCACAAAAATCCCATAAAAATCCCATAAAAATCCCATAAAAATCCCACAAAAATCCCATAAAAATCCCACAAAAATCCCACAAAAATCCCACAAAAATCCCACAAAAATCCCATAAAAATCCCATAAAAATCCCATAAAAATCCCACAAAAATCCCACAAAAATCCCATAAAAATCCCACAAAAATCCCACAAAAATCCCATAAAAATCCCATAAAAATCCCAGAAAAATCCCACAAAAATCCCATAAAAATCCCACAAAAATCCCATAAAAATCCATAAAATCACTGAAATTCCCATCCCTGGAGCTCTGTGAGCTGGCCCAGAGCAACAGGTGATCCCAAAACACCCAAAATCCCAAAAAAACCATAAAAATCCTACAAAATCCCAGAGAAGTCCCACAAAAATCCCATAAAAATCCCATAAAAATCCATAAAATCACTGAAATTTTCGTTCCTGGAGCTCTGTGAGCTGGCCCAGAGCAACAGGTGAGCCAAAAACCACCCAAAATCCCAAAAAAACATAAAAATCCTACAAAATCCCAAAGAAATCCTGCGAAAATCCCACAAAAATCCCATAAAAATCCCATAAAAATCCCATAAAAATCCCACAAAAATCCCACAAAAATCCCATAAAAATCCCATAAAAATCCCACAAAAATCCCATAAAAATCCCATAAAAATCCCACAAAAATCCCACAAAAATCCCACAAAAATCCCACAAAAATCCCGCGAAAATCCCACAAAAATCCCATAAAAATCCCATAAAAATCCCACAAAAATCCCACAAAAATCCCATAAAAATCCCACAAAAATCCCATAAAAATCCCATAAAAATCCCATAAAAATCCCATAAAAATCCCACAAAAATCCCACAAAAATCCCATAAAAATCCCACAAAAATCCCACAAAAATCCCATAAAAATCCCACAAAAATCCCATAAAAATCCCATAAAAATCCCACAAAAATCCCACAAAAATCCCATAAAAATCCCACAAAAATCCCACAAAAATCCCATAAAAATCCCATAAAAATCCCATAAAAATCCCACAAAAATCCCACAAAAATCCCATAAAAATCCCACAAAAATCCCACAAAAATCCCATAAAAATCCCATAAAAATCCCACAAAAATCCCATAAAAATCCCATAAAAATCCCATAAAAATCCCACAAAAATCCCATAAAAATCCATAAAATCACTGAAATTCCCATCCCTGGAGCTCTGTGAGCTGGCCCAGAGCAACAGGTGATCCCAAAACACCCAAAATCCCAAAAAAACCATAAAAATCCTACAAAATCCCAGAGAAATCCTGTGAAAATCCCACAAAATTCGGCTGAAATTCCACGAAACCCCAAAATTCCTCAAAACCGTACAAAAATCCCATAAAATTTCCACTGAAATCTCATAAAATTCCCTAAAATTCCGCTGGAATCCTGCAAAAATCCCACAAAAACCAGTGGGCGTGTCCCTGTGATGACGTCACTCTGATGATGTCATACCTTTCCCCCCGCAGCGAGCACAGCCGCCATTGGTTCTTCCGGGGTCACGTGACCATCGACGGCCGCCCGGTGGGCGTGTCCCTGTGGTGACATCACACTGATGACGTCACACTGATGACGTCATTCTGATGATGTCATGTCTTTCCCCTGCCATTGGTTCTTCCAGGGTCACGTGACCGTCGATGGCCGCCCCGGTGGGCGTGTCCCTGTGATGACGTCACTCTGATGATGTCATGTTTCCCCCCCGCCATTGGTTCTTCCGGGGTCACGTGACCATTGATGGCTGCCCGGTGGGCGTGTCGCTGTGATGACGTCACTCTGATGATGTCATGTCTTTCCCCCCCGCAGCGAGCACAGCCGCCATTGGTTCTTCCGGGGTCACGTGACTGTCGGCGGCCGCCCGGTGGGCGTGTCCCTGTGATGACGTCACTCTGATGATGTCATGTCTTTCCCCCGCCATTGGTTCTTCCGGGGTCACGTGACCGTCGATGGCCGCCCAGTGGGCGTGTCGCTGTGATGACGTCACTCTGATGATGTCATGTCTTTCCCCCCCGCAGCGAGCACAGCCGCCATTGGTTCTTCCGGGGTCACGTGACTGTCGGCGGCCGCCCGGTGGGCGTGTCCCTGTGATGACGTCACTCTGATGATGTCATGTCTTTCCCCCGCCATTGGTTCTTCCGGGGTCACGTGACCGTCGATGGCCGCCCAGTGGGCGTGTCGCTGTGATGACGTCACTCTGATGATGTCATACCTTTTCCTGCAGCGAGCACAGCCGCCATTGGTTCTTCCGGGGTCACGTGACCGTCGACGGCCGCCCGGTGGGCGTGTCCCTGTTCCGCTCCCTGATGGACACCCAGAGCTCCTCCCACCCCAACAACGTCATCAAGTTCTGCGACAACAGCAGGTGTGACGTCATTGGCGCACCTGGGACACACCTGGGGACACACCTGGGGACATGGGGACACCTGGGGACATGGGGACACCTGGGGTCACCATGGATACACCTGGGACACACCTGGGACACACCTGGGGACACACCTGGGGACATGGGGACACCATGGATACACCTGGGCACACCTGGGACACACCTGGGGACACACCTGGGACACACCTGGGGACACACCTGGGACACACCTGGGGACACACCTGGGGACACACCTGGGGACATGGGGACACCATGGATACACCTGCGGACATCATGGACACACCTGGGGACACGGGGACATCATAGACACACCTGGGCACATCATGGACACACCTGGGACACACCTGGGACACACCTGGGACACACCTGGGCACACCTGGGGACACCTGGGGACATGGAGACACCATGGATACACCTGGGGACACACCTGGGGACATCATGGGGACACCTGGGGACACCTGGGGACACGTGTGACACACCTGGGGACACGGGGACATCATAGACACACCTGGGGACACCATAGACACACCTGGGACACACCTGGGCACACCTGGGGACACCATGGATACACCTGGAGACACAGGGACACACCTGTGACACACCTGGGGGCACCATAGATACACCTGGGGACACGTGTGACACACCTGGGGACACGGGGACATCATAGACACACCTGGGCACACCATAAATACACCTGGGACACACCTGGGACACACCTGGGGACATCATAGATACACCTGGGACACACCTGGGGACATCTGGGGACACGGAGACATCATAGACACACCTGGGGACACACCTGGGACACACCTGAGATTCCTGGGACACACCTGGACACACCTGGGCACACCTGGGGACACACCTGGGGACACGGGGACATCATAGACACACCTGGGGACATCATGGAAACACCTGGGACACACCTGGGGACATCATAGATACACCTGGGGACACCTGGGGACACACCTGGGGGCACACCTGGGGACATGGGGACATCATAGACACACCTGGGGACACCTGGGACACACCTGGGGACACCTGGGCACACCTGGGGACACCATAGATACACCTGGGGACACGGGGACATCATAGACACACCTGTGACACACCTGGGCACACCTGGGACACACCTGGGGACACACCTGGGGACACACCTGGGACACCTGGGGACATCATAGATACACCTGGGCACACCTGGGCTCACCTGGGGACATCATAGATACACCTGGGGACACACCTGGGGACACACCTGGGACACCTGGGCTCACCGGGACACACCTGGGACACACCTGGGGACACCATGGATACACCTGGGGACATCATGGACACACCTGGGACACACCTGGGCACACCTGGGACACACCTGGGGACACCATGGATACACCTGGGGACACGGGGACACACCTGGGGACACACCTGGGGACACACCTGGGGACACCTGGGACACACCTGGGGACACCATGGATACACCTGGGGACACACCTGGGACACACCTGGGGACACCATAGATACACCTGGGGACACGGGGACATCATAGACACACCTGTGACACACCTGGGCACACCTGGGACACACCTGGGGACACCATGGATACACCTGGGGACACACCTGGGGACACACCTGGGACACCTGGGCTCACCGGGACACATCTGGGCACACCTGGGACACACCTGGACACACCTGGGGACATCATAGATACACCTGGGGACACACCTGGACACACCTGGGCACACCTGGGCACACCTGGGCACACCTGGGACACACCTGGGGACACCATGGATACACCTGGGGACACACCTGGGGACACACCTGGACACACCTGGGCACACCTGGGCACACCTGGGACACACCTGGGGACACCATGGATGCACCTGGGGACACGCCTGGGCACACCTGGACACACCTGGGGACACACCTGGGCACACCTGGACACACCTGGGCACACCTGGGCACACCTGGCCCTCTCCCCTCCCCCCCAGTGCCATCCACGGGGTCCCGGGCCGGGATTTTGGGGTGAATTTTGGGGTTTTTTTGGGGTGAATTTTGGGGTGAATTTTGTTGATTTTGGGGTGAATTTTGGGATTCTTTTCGGTGTCATTTTTTGGGTTTTTTTGGGGGTTATTTGAGGTGAATTTTTGGGTTTTTTTGGGTGAATTTTGTTGATTTTGGGGTGAATTTTGGGATTTTTTTCCGTGTCATTTTTTGGGTTTTTTTGGGAGGTTATTTGGGGTGAATTTTTGGGGTTTTTTGGGTGAATTTGAAGGGGAATTTTGTTGGTTTTGGGGTGAATTTTGGGGTGAATTTTGCGGGTATTTTTGGGGTAGGCTTTTTGGATTTTTGGGTGCATTTTGGGGTGAATTTTGCCGATTTTGTTCCCTTTCCTGGCAGTGCCATCCGCGGTGTCCCAGGGTGGGATTTTGGGGTGAATTTGGGGAATTTTTGGGGGTGAATTTTGTGGATTTTGGGGTGAATTTGGGGAATTTTCTGGGGTTTTTTTTGGGGTGAATTTTTGGGGTTTTGTGGTGAATTTTGGGGTGAATTTTGCCGATTTTGTTCCCTTTCCTGGCAGTGCCATCTGCGGCGTCCCAGGGTGGGATTTTGGGGTGAATTTGGGGAATTTTTGGGGGTTTTTTTGGGGGGAGTTTTTGGGGTGAATTTTTGGGGGTTTGTGGTGAATTTTGGGGTGAATTTTGCCGATTTTGGGGTGAATTTGGGGAATTTTTTTGGAGTTATTTGGGGTGAATTTTTGGGGTTTTTGTGGTGAATTTTGGGGTGAATTTTGCTGCTTTTGTTCCCTTTCCTGGCAGTGCCATCTGCGGTGTCCCAGGGTGGGATTTTGGGGTGAATTTTGTGGATTTTGGGGTGAATTTGGGGAATTTTTTGGGTTTTTTTTGGGGAGTTTTTTGGGGTGAATTTTTGGGGGTTTGTGGTGAATTTTGGGGTGAATTTTGCCGATTTTGGGGTGAATTTGGGGAATTTTCTGGGTTTTTTTTTGGGGTGAATTTTTGGGGGTTTTGTGGTGAATTTTGGGGTGAATTTTGCCGATTTTGGTGCCTTTCCTGGCAGTGCCATCCGCGGCGTCCCAGGGTGGGATTTTGGGGTGAATTTTGTGGATTTTGGGGTGAATTTGGGGAATTTTTTTGGGTTTTTTGGGGAGTTTTTTGGGGTGAATTTTTGGGGTTTTTTTGGTGGATTTTGAGGTGAATTTTGTGGATTTTGGGGTGAATTTGGGGAATTTTTTGGGGTTTTTTTTGGGGAGTTTTTTGGGGTGAATTTTTGGGGCTTTTTGGTGGATTTTGGGGTGAATTTTGCCGATTTTGGTGCCTTTCCGGGCAGTGCCATCCACGGCGTCCCAGGGTGGGATTTTGGGGTGAATTTTGTGGATTTTGGGGTGAATTTGGGGAATTTTTTGGGGTTTTTTTTTGGGGAGTTATTTGAGGTGAATTTTTGGGGTTTTTTTGGGGTGAATTTTGTTGATTTTGGGGTGAATTTTGCGGGTATTTTTGGGGTAGGCTTTTTGGATTTTTGGGTGTATTTGGGGTGAATTTTGCCGATTTTGTTCCCTTTCCTGGCAGTGCCATCCGCGGTGTCCCAGGGTGGGATTTTGGGGTGAATTTGGGGAATTTTTTGGGGTGAATTTTGTGGATTTTGGGGTGAATTTGGGGAATTTTCTGGGGTTTTTTTTGGGGTGAATTTTTGGGGTTTTGTGGTGAATTTTGGGGTGAATTTTGCCGATTTTGTTCCCTTTCCTGGCAGTGCCATCTGCGGCGTCCCAGGGTGGGATTTTGGGGTGAATTTGGGGAATTTTTCGGGGGTTTTTTTGGGGGGAGTTTTTTGGGGTGAATTTTTGGGGGTTTGTGGTGAATTTTGGGGTGAATTTTGCCGATTTTGGGGTGAATTTGGGGAATTTTTTTGGAGTTATTTGGGGTGAATTTTTGGGGTTTTTGTGGTGAATTTTGGGGTGAATTTTGCTGCTTTTGTTCCCTTTCCTGGCAGTGCCATCCGCGGCGTCCCAGGGTGGGATTTTGGGGTGAATTTTGTGGATTTTGGGGTGAATTTGGGGAATTTTTTGGGGTTTTTTTGGGGAGTTTTTTGGGGTGAATTTTTGGGGGTTTTTTGGTGGATTTTGAGGTGAATTTTGTGGATTTTGGGGTGAATTTGGGGAATTTTTTGGGGTTTTTTTTGGGGAGTTTTTTGGGGTGAATTTTTGGGGCTTTTTGGTGGATTTTGGGGTGAATTTTGCCGATTTTGGTGCCTTTCCGGGCAGTGCCATCCACGGCGTCCCAGGGTGGGATTTTGGGGTGAATTTTGTGGATTTTGGGGTGAATTTGGGGAATTTTTTGGGGTTTTTTTTTGGGGAGTTATTTGAGGTGAATTTTTGGGGTTTTTTTGGGGTGAATTTTGTTGATTTTGGGGTGAATTTTGCGGGTATTTTTGGGGTAGGCTTTTTGGATTTTTGGGTGTATTTGGGGTGAATTTTGCCGATTTTGTTCCCTTTCCTGGCAGTGCCATCCGCGGTGTCCCAGGGTGGGATTTTGGGGTGAATTTGGGGAATTTTTTGGGGTGAATTTTGTGGATTTTGGGGTGAATTTGGGGAATTTTCTGGGGTTTTTTTTGGGGTGAATTTTTGGGGGTTTTGTGGTGAATTTTGGGGTGAATTTTGCCGATTTTGGTGCCTTTCCTGGCAGTGCCATCTGCGGCGTCCCAGGGTGGGATTTTTGGGGGTGAATTTGAGGAATTTTTTGGGGTTTTTTTGGGGGGAGTTTTTGGGGTGAATTTTTGGGGGTTTTGTGGTGAATTTTGGGGTGAATTTTGCCGATTTTGGTGCCTTTCCTGGCAGTGCCATCCGCGGCGTCCCCGTGGCCGCGCTGTGGCCGCAGAACCCGGCCGGGCCCGGCCCCTACGAGAGGAGAACGAGCGTCCGGCACGTGACCTTCACCGCCGAGACACACAACTTCCCCACCGGTCAGTCTGGGGTCAGAGGTCATCGTTGGGGTCAGCCTGGGGTCAGCCAGGGGTCACTGGGAATGGTCAGTGGGAATGGTCAATGGTCAGTGGGAATGGGAATGGTCATTGGTCAATGGTCAGGGGTCAGTGGGAATGGTCAGTGGGAATGGTCAGTGGTCAATGGTCAGTGGGAATGGTCAGTGGGAATGGTCAATGGTCAGTGGGAATGGTCAGTGGGAATGGTCAAAGGGAATGGTCAATGGTCAGTGGGAGTGGTCAGTGGTCAGTGGTCAGAGGTCAGTGGGAATGGTCAGTGGGAATGGTCAGTGGTCAATGGGAATGGTCAGTGGGAGTGGTCAATGGGAATGGTCAGTGGTCAGTGGGAGTGGTCAATGGTCAGTGGTCAATGGTCAGTGGTCAGCGGGAACAGTCAGTGGGAATTGTCAGTGGTCAATGGTCAATGGTCAGTGGTCAGTGGTCAGTGGGAATGGTCAATGGGAATAGTTAATGGTCAATGGTCAGTGGGAATGGTCAGTGGTCAATGGTCAGTGGGAATGGTCAGGGGTCAGAGGTCACTCAGGGGTCAGAGGTCACTCAGGGGTCAGGCCCACAGCGTCCCCAGGGGTCACTCTGGTGTCAAAGCTCCCTGCACAGTGGGCGTGGCCATGCAAGGTGGGCGTGGCCATCCATTGTGGGCGTGTCCAGCCAAAGTGGGCGTGGCCATGCAGGGTGGGCGTGGCCAGATGGGCGTGTCCTCCCGTGTTGGGCGTGTCCATCCATTGTGGGCGTGGCCATCCATTGTGGGCACGTCCAGCCAAAGTGGGCGTGGCCATGCAGGGTGGGTGTGGCCATCTCCATCCATTGTGGGCGTGTCCATCCATTGTGGGCGTGTCCATCCATTGTGGGCGTGTCCATCCATTGTGGGTGTGTCCATCCATTGTGGGCGTGTCCATCCATTGTGGGCGTGTCCATCCATTGTGGGCGTGTCCATCCATTGTGGGTGTGTCCATCCATTGTGGGCGTGTCCACGCAGGGTGGGCGTGTCCCGCCGCGTTTTTTTGTTGTTTTTTGTTGTTTTTTCGCTGCTTTTTTCCGCTGCTTTTTCGTTGCTTTTTGCCGCGCTTTTTTTGCTGCTTTTCGTTGTTTTTTTCTTGTTATTTTTTCCCCGTTTTTGGCTGATTTCCGCCTCCCGCAGCCGTGGCCCCGTTCAGCGGCGCCACCACCGGCACCGGGGGCCGCATCCGCGACGTGCAGAGCACGGGCAGGGGAGCGCACGTGATCGCGGGCACGGCGGGATACTGCTTCGGGAACCTGCTCATTCCTGGTGAGGGACACGGGAAAGCGCAAAAAACACCCAAAATCCGGGTTCGGCACCCCCAAAAACCCCAAAATCCCACCCAGAAACCCCAAAATCCCACCCAGAAACCCCAAAAACCAAAAAAAATCCCACCCAGAAACCCCAAAAACCCCAAAATCCACCCAGGAACCCCAAAATCCCCAAAATCCACCCAAAACCCCAAAAACCTCAAAATCCCAACCCAGAAACCCCAAAATCCACCCAAAACCCCAAAATCCCCAAAATCCCACCCAGAAACCCCAAAATCCACCCAAAATCCCACCCAGAAACCCCAAAATCCCAAAATCCCAACCCAAAAACCCCAAAATCCCAAAATCCACCCAAAAACTCCAAAATCCCACCCAGAAACCCCAAAATCCCAAAATCCCACCCAGAAACCCCCAAATTCCACCCAAAACCCCAAAATCCCCAAAATTCACCCAGAAACCCCAAAAACCCCAAAATCCCAACCCAAAACCCCCAAAATCCACCCAGGAACTCCAAAATCCACCCAAAAACCCCAAAATCCACCCAGGAACCCCAAAATCCCAAAATCCCACCCAGAAACCCCAAAAACCAAAAAAAATCCCACTCAGAAACCCCCAAAAACCCCAAAATCCACCCAGGAACCCCAAAATCCCAAAATCCCACCCAGAAACCCCAAAATCCCACCCCGAAACCCCAAAAACCAAAAAAAATCCCACTCAGAAACCCCCAAAAACCCCAAAATCCAACCAGGAACCCCAAAATCCCACCCAGGAACCCCAAAACCCACCCAAAAACCCCAAAATCCGGGTTCAGCACCCCCAAAAACCCCAAAATCCACCCAGAAACCCCCGAAATCCCACCCTGAAAACCTCCGAAATCCACCCCAAAAACCCTAAAAAATCCCACCCAGAAACCCCAAAATCCACCCCGAAACCCCAAAAACCCCAAAATCCACCCAGAAACCCCAAAAATCCCAAAATCCCACCCAGAAACCCCAAAATCCCACCCAGAAACCCCAAAATCCCACCCAGAAACCCCAAAATCCCCAAAATCCCACCCAGAAACCCCAAAATCCCAATATCCCAACCCAAAAACCCCAAAAACCCCAAAATTCACCCAGAAACCCCAAAAACCCCAAAATCCCACCCAGAAACCCCAAAATCACCAAAATCCCAACCCAAAAACCCCAAAAACCCCAAAATCCACCCAAAACCCCAAAAACCCCAAAATCCCAACCCAAAAACCCCAAAATTCACCCAGAAACCCCAAAAACCCCAAAATCCACCCAGGAACCCCAAAATCCACCCAGGAACCCCAAAAACCCCAAAATCCCAACCCAAAAACCCCAAAATTCACCCAGAAACCCCAAAAACCCCAAAATCCCAACCCAAAACCCCAAAATTTGTGCGAAATCTCTGAAAATTCCCCCAAACTCCCCCCAAATTCCCCCAGTAAACCCCTGCAAAATCCCAATTTTGGGGTTTTTTCTGCAAATTTCCATCTTTTTTCCCCGTTTTTTTTTGTTTTTTCCCAAAATTCCCATTTTTTTCCCCATTTCAGGCTACGAGGATCTTTTAAAATCCCCCAAAATTGAGATTTTCTCCTCCGTTTTTTCAGCTTTTTTCCCCATTTTTTCCCCAAATTTCCGTCTTTTTTCCCGGTTTTTTTTGTTTTTTCCCCAATTTCTGTTTTTACCCAAAATTCCCATTTTTTCCCCCATTTCAGGTTACGAGGATCTTTTAAAATCCCCCAAAATTGAGATTTTCTCCTCCATTTTTTCAGCTTTTTTCCCCGTTTTTTCGTGTTTTTCCCCATTTTTTCATCTTTTTTCCCTGTTTTTTTTTTGTTTTTTCCCCAATTTTTGATCTTTTTTCCCCTTTTTTTTTGTTTTTTCCCAATTTTTGATCTTTTCCCCTCATTTCAGGCTACGAGCAGCCGTGGGAGGATCCCCAAAATTCCCCCAAAATTGAGATTTTCTCCTCCATTTTTTCAGCTTTTTTCCCCGTTTTTTCGCGTTTTTTCCCCATTTTTTTGTCTTTTTTCCCCGTTTTTCCCCAATTTCTCTTTTTTCCCAAAATTCCCATTTTTTTCCCCATTTCAGGCTATGAGGATCTTTTAAAATCCCCCAAAATTGAGATTTTCTCCTCCATTTTTTCAGCTTTTTTCCCCGTTTTTTTGCGTATTTTCCCCAAATTTTCGTCTTTTTTCCCTGTTTTTTTTTTTGTTTTTTCCCCAATTTCCCTTTTTCCCATTTTTGATCTTTTCCCCCCATTCCAGGCTACGAGCAGCCATGGGAGGACGCCCTGTGCCCGTACCCCCAAATCCCCCAAAATTGAGATTTTCTCCTCCATTTTTTCAGCTTTTTTCCCCGTTTTTTCGCGTATTTTCCCCAAATTTTCGTCTTTTTTCCCCTTTTTTTTTTTGTTTTTTCCCAATTTTTGATGCTTTTCCCCCCATTCCAGGCTACGAGCAGCCGTGGGAGGACGCCCTGTGCCCGTACCCCCAAATCCCCCAAAATTGAGATTTTCTCCTCCATTTTTTCAGCTTTTTTCCCCGTTTTTTCGCGTATTTTCCCCATTTTTTCGTCTTTTTTCCCCGTTTTTTTTTTGTTTTTCCGCATTTTTTTTTGTTTTTCCCAATTTTTGATCTTTTCCCCCCATTCCAGGCTACGAGCAGCCGTGGGAGGATCCCCAAAACTCCCCCAAAACTGAGATTTTCTCCTCCATTTTTTCAGCTTTTTTCCCCGTTTTTTCACATATTTTCCCCATTTTTTCGTCTTTTTTCCCCGTTTTTTTTTTGTTTTTTCCCAATTTTTGATCTTTTCCCCCCATTCCAGGCTACGAGCAGCCGTGGGAGGACGCCCTGTGCCCGTACCCCCAAATCCCCCAAAATTGAGATTTTCTCCTCCATTTTTTCAGCTTTTTTCCCCGTTTTTTCGCGTATTTTCCCCATTTTTTCGTCTTTTTTCCCCGTTTTTTTTTTTGTTTTTTCCCAATTTTTGATCTTTTCCCCCCATTCCAGGCTACGAGCAGCCGTGGGAGGACGCCCTGTGCCCGTACCCCCAAATCCCCCAAAATTGAGATTTTCTCCTCCATTTTTTCAGCTTTTTTCCCCGTTTTTTCGCGTATTTTCCCCATTTTTTCGTCTTTTTTCCCCGTTTTTTTTTTGTTTTTTCCCAATTTTTGATCTTTTCCCCCCATTCCAGGCTACGAGCAGCCGTGGGAGGACGCCCTGTGCCCGTACCCCTCGGCCTTTGCGCGGCCCCTGGAGGTCGCGATCGGCGCCAGCGACGGCGCCTCCGACTACGGCAACAAATTCGGGGAGCCCCTGCTGGCAGGTGGGGACACTTTGGGGACATTTGGGACAATTTGGGGACATTTCGGACAATTTGCGGACATTGGGGACAATTTTGGGTCAATTTGGGGCCGTTTGGGGTCGATTTGGGGCCGTTTTGGGACAATTTTTGGGAGGTTTTGGGGACAATTTTGGGGCCGTTTTGGGGAGTTCTTGGGACGGTTTGGGGACATTTGGGGACAATTTGGGACAATTTGGGGACATTTGGGGCTGTTTTGGGGACACTTTGGGGCAATTTTGGGGCCATTTTGGGGGTTTGGAGACAATTTTGGGGCAATTTGGGGGGGTTTGGGGACAATTTTGGGGCCATTTTGGGGAGTTCTTGGGGCATTTTAGGGACAATTTGGGGACATTTGGGGACAATTTGGGACAATTGGGGACAATTTGGGACAATTTGGGGACAATTTAGGACAATTTGGGGACATTTGGGGACGATTTTGGGTCAATTTGGGGCTGTTTCAGGGACATTTTAGGGACAGTTTGGGGACACTTTGGGGCCATTTTGGGGCATTTTTGGGAGGTTTTGGGGACATTTGGGGACAATTTGGGGACATTTGGGGGCTTGGGGACAATTGGGGACAATTTTGGGACTATTTGGCGACATTTGGGACAATTTGGGACAATTGGGGACAATTTGGGGTCAATTTGGGGCCGTTTTGGGGCATTTTTGGGAGGTTTTGGGGACATCTTAGGGGCAGTTTGGGGACACTTTGGGGACACCTGGGGACAATTTGGGGACAATTTTGGGACAATTTGGGGACATTGGGGACAATCTGGGGACATTTGGGACAATTTGGGACAATTTTGGGACAATTTGGGACAATTTGGTGTCAATTTGGGGCCGTTTTGGGGACATTTTTGGGGGTTTTGGGGACATTTTAGGGACGGTTTGGGGACACTTTGGGGACATTTGGGGGCTTGGGGACAATTTGGGACAATTTGGGGACAATTTGGGGACGATTTTCAGGGGGTTTTTGGGGCATTTTTGGGTGATTTGGGGACATTTTTGGGACCGTTTGGGGACATTTGGGGACAATTTTGGGGGTTTGGGGACATTTGGGACAATTTGGGGACAATTTTGGATCATTTGGGACAATTTGGGGACAATTTTGGGCGGGTTGGGGACAATTTTGGGGCCATTTTGGGGCATTTTTGGGTGATTTGGGGACATTTTTGGGACACTTTTGGGACGTTTGGGGACAACTTTGGGGGTTTGGGGACATTTGGGACAATTTGGGGACAATTTTGGATCATTTGGGACAATTTTGGGGCCATTTTGGGGTGTTTGGGGACAATTTTGGGACAATTTTGGGGAGTTCTTGGGGCGTTTTGGGGACAATTTGGGGGCTTGGGGACATTTGGGGACAATTTGGGGACAATTTGGGGGTTTGGGGACAATTTTCAGGCATTTTTGGGTCATTTCAGGGCATTTTTTTGGGGCAGATTTTGGGCTGATTTTGGGGCAATTTTGGGGTGAATTTGGTGAATTTTGGGTTTCTCCAATTTGGGGATTTTGGGGTGGTTTTGGTTGGGATTTTCGGGGGATTTTTGGGGGATTTTGGGGCGTTTTTGTCTCAGATTTTGGGGTGATTTTGGTTGGGATTTTTTGGGGATTTTGGGTGAATTTGGTGAAATTTGGGTTTCTCCAGTTTGGGTGTTTTGGGGTGATTTTGGTTGGGATTTTTGGGGGATTTTGGGGGGATTTGGGGCATTTTTGTCTGGGATTTTGGGGTGATTTCTGAGCGATTTTGGTTGGGATTTTTGGGGGGATTTTGGGGCGTTTTTGTCTCAGATTTTGGGGTGATTTTGGTTGGGATATTTGGGGGATTTTGGGTGAATTTGGTGAATTTTGGGTTTCTCCAATTTGGGGATTTTGGGGTGATTTTGGTTGGGATTTTTGGGGGATTTTGGGGCGGTTTTGTCTGGGATTTTGGGGTGATTTTGGAGCAATTTTGGTTGGGATTTTTGGGGGATTTTGGAGCTGATTTTGGGGTGATTTTGGCTGCGATTTTGGGGGCATTTAGGAGTGATTTTGGTTGGGATTTTGGGGGGATTTTGGGGCGTTTTTGTCTGGGATTTTGGGATGATTTTGGTTGGGATTTTTGAGGGATTTCTGGGGGATTTTGGCTGCGATTTTGGGGGGATTTAGGAGTGATTTTAGTTGGGATTTTTGGGGGATTTTTGGGGGATTTTGGGGCGTTTTTGTCTGGGATTTTGTGGTGATTTTGGTTGGGGTTTTTTGGGGGATTTTGTCTGGGATTTTGGGGGCATTTAGGAGTGATTTTGGTTGGGATTTTTGGGGGATTTTGGGAGGATTTTGGGGCATTTTTTTCTCACATTTTGGGATGATTTTGGTTGGGATTTTTGGGGGATTTTGTCTCAGATTTTGGGGTGATTTTGGCTGCGATTTTGGGGACATTTAGGACTGATTTTGGTTGGGATTTTTGGGGGATTTTGGGGCGTTTTTGTCTCAGATTTTGGGGTGATTTTGGTTGGGATTTTTGGGGGATTTTGGAGCAGATTTTGGGGTGATTTTGGCTGCGATTTTGGGGGCATTTCAGGAAGATTTTGAGGCTGATTTTGGGGCAATTTTGGGGGATTTTTGCGCTGATTTAGGGGTGATTTAGGGGCAGATTTTGGGGCAATTTTGGACAATTTTGGGTTTCTCTGATTTGGGTGCTTTTGGCGGGGATTTTGGGGCAGATTTTGGAGACATTTCAGGGGCTTTTGAGGCTGATTTTGGGCTGATTTGGGGCCGATTTTAGGGTGAATTTGGGTGATTTGGGGTTTCTCCAATTTGGGTGTTTTGGGGTGATTTTGGTTGGGATTTTTGGCTGATTTGGGGTTAATTTGGGGCTGATTTTGGGGCAGATTTTGGGGCAATTTTGGGGTGAATTTGGTGAATTTTGGGTTTCTCCAATTTGGGTGTTTTGGGGTGATTTTGGTTGGGATTTTTGGGGGATTTTTGAGGGATTTTGGGGCGTTTTTGTCTCAGATTTTGGGGTGATTTCAGAGAGATTTTGGATGAGATTTTTGGGGGATTTTGGAGCAGATTTTGGGGTAATTTTGGCTGCGATTTTGGGGGCATTTCAGGAGGGTTTTGGTGCTGATTTTGAGGCCGTTTTGGGGTGATTTTTGCACTGATTTTGGGGCAGATTTTGGGGCAATTTTGGGCAGTTTTGGTGTCTCTGATTTGGGTGATTTTGGCGGGGATTTTGGTTCAATTTGGGGCTGGTTTGGGGCCGATTTTTGCCATTTTCTGCTGGTTTTTTTGCCGTTTGTGCATTTCTCCAATTCTGGCCGATTTTGGCGGGATTTTTTTTGGCAACTTTGGGTAAATCTGGGTGGAATTTGACGGATTTTGGGGTTCCAGGCTTCGCCCGCTCCTTTGGGCAGGTCCTGCCCGGGGGGCAGCGCCGGGAGTGGATCAAACCCATCATGTTCAGTGGCGGCATCGGGGCCCTGGAGGACGAGCACGTCAAGAAGGAAACCCCAGAGCCAGGTGAGGCCCCAAAAATACCCAAAAATGACCTCAAAAATGACCCAAAATATCCCAGAAATAACCCTCCAAATAACTCAAAAAATAACCCAAAAATACCCCAAAAAATGTCCCCAAAATGTCCTAAAAACACCCTAAACATTACACAAAAAACAACACCAAAACAACCCAAAAATAACTAAAAAAAACCTCAAAAATGTCCCAGAAATCCCCAAAATCCCCCAAATCCCCCCTTAAAATCCCCCAAATTTTCCCCAAATTCTCCGCAAAAATCCCTCCAAATCCCTCCAAAATTTTCCCCAAAATCCCCCAAATTTCCCCCAAAATCCCCCAAATTTTCCCCAAAATCCCCAAATTTTCCCCAAAATCCCCGAATTTTGCCCCAAAATCCCCAAATTTGGTGTTTTCCCCCCCCCAGGGATGTTGGTGGTGAAGTTGGGGGGTCCCGTCTACAGGATCGGCGTGGGGGGAGGGGCGGCCTCCTCCATCCAGGTTTGGGGCAAATTCTCGACATTTTGGGAAATTTGGGGATTTTGGGGGGATTTGGGAGAATTTTGGGGAATTTTGGGTGGAGTTTGGGGGATTTCAGGGAAATTTTGGGGGGATTTATGGAAAATTTGGGATTTTGGAGGGGATTTGGGGAGAAATTTGGGAGATTTAGGGAGGATTTCAGGTGGAATTTGGAAGAATTTTGGGAGATTTTGGGGGGAGATGGGGAGAATTTGGGAAAATTGGGAATTTGGGAAAATTTGGGGTTTTTTTAAAATTTAGGAAAATTCTGGAGGGATTTTGGGTGGAATTTGGGGAATTTAGGGAAGATTTTGGGGGGAATTTGAGCATTTTTGGGAAAATTTGGGATTTTTGATGGAATTTGGGGTGAATTTTGGGGAGGGTTTGGGGAAAATTTGGGATTTTTGGGTGGAATTTGGGGAATTTTGGGGTGAAATTTTGGGGAGATTTGAGAGAATTTTGGGGGTCAGCGTGGGGGGAGGGGCGGCCTCCTCCATCCAGGTTTGGGGCAAATTCTCGACATTTTGGGAAAATTTGGGGATTTTGGGGCCATTTTGGGGGGATTTAGGGGGAAATTTGGGGAATTTTTGGGGGGATTTTGGGGTGAAATTTGGGGCATTTAGGGAGGATTTTGGGGGAAATTTGGGGGATTTTTAGGGGGGATTTTGGGGGAAATTTGGGGGATTTTTAGGGGGGATTTTGGGGTGGATTTCAGGGAGGTTTTGGGGGGAATTTGGGGGAATTTTGGAGGGGAATTTTGGGGGGATTTTGGAGGATTTGGGGGAATTTAGGGAGAAATTTGGGGAATTTTGGGGGGATTTTGGGGTGAAATTTGGGGGATTTAGGGAGGATTTTTGGTGAAATTTGGGGGATTTTTAGGTAGAATTTGGGGAATTTTTGGGGGTATTTTAGTTGGAATTTGGGGGGATTTTTTGGGGGGATTTTGGGGGGATTTGGGGAAAATTTGGGATTTTTGGGGGATCTTGGGTGGATTTGGGGGAATTCAGGAGGATTTTGGGGAGGGTTTGGGGAAAATTTGGGATTTTTGGGTGGAATTTGGGGAATTTTGGGGTGAAATTTTGGGGAGATTTGAGAGAATTTTGGGGGTCAGCATGGGGGGAGGGGCGGCCTCCTCCATCCAGGTTTGGGGCAAATTCCCGCGATTTTGGGAAAATTTGGGTTTTGGGGCAATTTTGGGGGGATTTTGGGGCGAAATTTGACAGAATTTGGGGGATTTTTGGGGGGAATTTTGGGTGGATTTGGGAGGATTTGGGGGAATTTAGAGGGAAATTTTGGGGGGATTTTGGGGTGAAATTTGGGGGATTTTAAGGGAGAATTTGGGGGAGAATTTGGGAGGATTTTTTGGGGGGATTTTGGGGGATTTTGGGGTGAAATTTGGGGCATTTAGGGAGAGTTTTGGGGAAAATTTGGGGGATTTTAGGTAGAATTTGGGGAATTTTGGGTGGAATTTGGGGGGATTTTTTGGGGGGATTTTTGGGGGTTTTGGGGAAAATTTGGGGGATTTTTAGGGAGAATTTGGGGGGATTTAGGGGCGATTTTGGGGGGATTTTTTTGGGGATTTTGGGGTGGATTTCAGGGAGGTTTTTGGGGGAATTTGGGGGATTTAGGGGGGAATTTTGGGGGGAATTTGGAGGGGGATTTTGGAGGATTTGGGGGAATTTAGAGGGAAATTTTGGGGGGATTTTGGGGTGAAATTTGGGGGGATTTAGGGAGGATTTTGGGTGAAATTTGGGAGGATTTTTTGGTAGAATTTGGGGGAGAATTTGGGAGGATTTTTGGAGTGAAATTTGAGGGATTTAGGGAGGATTTGGGGAATTTTGGGGCTATTTAGGGTGAATTTGGGGGGATTTTTTGGGGGGATTTTTTTTGGGATTTCGGGGTGGATTTCAGGGAGGTTTTGGGGGGAATTTGGGGGGAATTTCAGGGAGATTTTGGGGGAATTTCAGGGGATTTAGGATGGATTTGGGGGGGTTTGGGAGAGAATTTTGGGGATTTGGGGAAATTTCCGGGGATTTTCGAGAGGAATTTGGGGGGAATTCTGGGATTTTGGGGGGACTTTAGGGGGGAATTTGGGGGATTTGAGGGAATTTTGGGAGATTCTGGGTGGAATTTGGGGAATTTTTGGGGAAATCTGGGGGGGATTTTTGGGGAGATTGGGTGGATTTATGGAAATTTTGGGATATTTGGGGGAATTTCGGGGATTTGGGGATTTTGGGGTTCCTGGGAGGATGTTTATGGCATTTTCATATTTTGGATGGGATTTTTTTGGGGGGGATTTTCGCTGTTCCTGCACCGAATTTTGGGGGGAATTTTGGGATTTTTTTGCTCTTTCATTGGAAATTTTTTTTGTTTTATTTTGGGACTTTTGAGGTGTCTAGTTTAGATTTTTTTTTTTTTTTTTTTTTTTTTTTTTTTTTTTTTTTTTTTGATTTTGGGATTTTTAGGTTTCTGGTTGGGATTTTTTGGGCATTTTAGGATTTTTTGTTTTTCCAGTCAGGATATTTTGGGGATTTTGGGATTTTTGAGGTCTCTGGGTGGGATTTTCTTGGATTTTGGTACTTCGGGGGTTTCTGGTCAGAATTTTTTGGGTCTTGGGGCTTTTTAATGGGATTTTGGGTGTTCCTGGGTGGATTTTCTCGGGGTTTTTTGCGTTTTTCTTCATCCTGGATGGATTTTTTTGGGGATTTTCGGTGCCACCCCGTTGTCCCCGCGGTGTCCCCTCAGGTGCAGGGTGACAACGAGGCCGAGCGGGATTTGGGGGCCGTGCAGCGCGGGGACCCCGAGATGGAGCAGAAGCTGAACCGGGTCCTGCGCGGCTGCATCGAGAGCGGGGCCGCGAACCCCGTCAGCTCCATCCACGACCAGGGTGCCGGGGGGAACGGTGAGAGAGGGGACATTTGGGGACATTGGGGACGTTGGGGACATTGAGGACATTGGGGACATTGGGGGCGTTGGGGACATTGGGGACATTGGGGACATTGGGGACATTGGGGTCCCCGTCAGCTCCATCCACGACCAGGGCGCCGGGGGGAACGGTGAGAGAGGGGACATTTGGGGACATTGGGGGTGTTGGGGGTGTTGGGGACATTGGGGACATTGGGGGCGTTGGGGACATTGAGGACATTGGGGACATTGGGGACATTGGGAGTGTTGGGGACGTTTGGGGACATTTGGGGGGATTGGGGACATTGGGAACATTGGAGGTGTTGGGGACATTGGGGACCCCGTCAGCTCCATCCACGACCAGGGCGCCGGGGGAAACGGTGAGAGAGGGGACATTTGGGGACATTTGGGGACATTGGGGACGTTGGGGACCCCGTCAGCTCCATCCACGACCAGGGCGCCGGCGGCAACGGTGGGTGACATTTGGGGACGTTGGGGACATTGGGGGGATTGGGGGGATTGGGGACATTGGGGACGTTCGGGGTGTTGGGGATATTTGGGACATTGGGGACGTTGGGGACATTGGGGACATTAATGGGGATTGGGGACATTGGGGACCCCGTCAGCTCCATCCACGACCAGGGCGCCGGCGGCAACGGTGAGTGACATTTGGGGACATTTGGGGACGTTGGGGACATTGGGGGTGTTGGGGACATTGGGGACCCCGTCAGCTCCATCCACGACCAGGGCGCCGGGGGAAATGGTGAGAGAGGGGACATTTGGGGACATTTGGGGACATTGGGGACATTGGGAGTGTTGGGGGTGTTGGGGACATTGGGGACATTGGGGGCGTTGGGGACATTGGGGACACCGTCAGCTCCGTCCACGACCAGGGCGCCGGCGGCAACGGTGAGTGACATTTGGGGACATTTGGGGACATTGGGGACGTTGGGGGTGTTGGGGACATTGGGGACATTGGGGACCCCGTCAGCTCCATCAACGACCAGGGCGCCGGGGGAAATGGTGGGGGACATTTGGGGACATTTGGGGACATTTGGGGACATTGGGGGCGTTGGGGACATTGGGGGCGTTGGGGACATTGGGGACATTAATGGGGATTGGGGACATTGGGGACCCCGTCAGCTCCATCCACGACCAGGGCGCCGGCGGCAACGGTGAGAGAGGGGACATTTGGGGACATTAATGGGGATTGGGGACATTGGGGGTGTTGGGGGATTGGGGACATTGGGGACATTGGGGGCATTGGGGACATTTGGGGACATTGGAGACATTGGGGACATCGGGGACATTTGGGGACATTGGGGATGTTGGGGACAATGGGGGGTTTGGGGGCATTGGGGACATTAATGGGGATTGGGGACATTGGGGGTGTTGGGGACGTTGGGGACATTGGGGACATTGGGGACATTGGGGACCCCGTCAGCTCCATCCACGACCAGGGCGCCGGCGGCAACGGTGAGAGAGGGGACATTTGGGGACATTAATGGGGATTGGGGACATTGGGGGTGTTGGGGGATTGGGGACATTGGGGACATTGGGGGCATTGGGGACATTTGGGGACATTGGAGACATTGGGGACATCGGGGACATTTGGGGACATTGGGGATGTTGGGGACAATGGGGGGTTTGGGGGCATTGGGGACATTAATGGGGATTGGGGACATTGGGGGTGTTGGGGACGTTGGGGACATTGGGGACATTGGGGACATTGGGGACCCCGTCAGCTCCATCCACGACCAGGGCGCCGGCGGCAACGGTGAGAGAGGGGACATTTGGGGACATTTGGGGACATTTGGGGACGTTGGGGAGTTTGGGGGGATTGGGGACATTGGGGACATTGGGGACATTGGGGACCCCGTCAGCTCCATCCACGACCAGGGCGCCGGCGGCAACGGTGGGGGACGTTTGGGGACATTGATGGGGACATCGGGGGCATTGGGGACATTAATGGGGATTGGGGACATTTGGGGACATTGGGGGTGTTGGGGACATTAATGGGGGACTTTGGGGACATTGGGGACATTGGGGACCCCGTGAGCTCCATCCGCGACCAGGGCTCCGGGGGGAACGGTGGGTGACATTTGGGGACATTTGGGGGACATTGGGGACATTAATGGGGACAGTGGGGGGACACCATGGGACGAATCGGTGGTGCCAGGCTGTTGTCCCCACTGATGTCCCCGATGTCCCCAACAATGTCCTTTGTGTCCTCACTGACGTCCCCAGTGCTGTCCCCACTGATGTCCCCCCTGATGTCCCCAATGTCCCCAATGTCCTCAATGTCCTCAGTGATGTCCCCAATGCTGTCCCCAATGTCCTCAATGATGTCCCCCCTGATGTCCCCAATGTCCCCAATGTCCCCCTGATGTCCCCAATGTCCCCAATGCTGTCCCCAATGTCCTCAGTGCTGTCCCCACTGATGTCCCCAATGTCCCCCTGATGTCCCCAATGTCCCCAATGTCCCCCTGATGTCCCCAATGTCCCCAATGCTGTCCCCAATGTCCCCAGTGCTGTCCCCACTGATGTCCCCAATGCTGTCCCCAATGTCCCCAATGTCCCCCTGATGTCCCCAATGTCCCCCTGATGTCCCCGATGTCCCCAGGCAATGTCCTCAAGGAGATCTCGGAGCCGGCCGGGGCCGTCATCTACGCCAGCCGCTTCCAGGTCAGTGTCACCTCAGTGTCACCAAATGTCACCCCCGTGTCACCAATGTCACCCCCGTGTCACCAATGTCACCTCAATGTCACCTCGGTGTCACCCCCGTGTCACCAATGTCGCCTCAGTGTCACCAAATGTCACCCCCGTGTCACCAATGTCACCTCAATGTCACCAAATGTCACCCCCGTGTCACCAATGTCACCTCAGTGTCACCTCGGTGTCACCTTGGTGTCTCTAATGTCACCTCGGTGTCACCCCCCCCGTGTCACCAATGTCGCCTCAATGTCGCCAAATGTCACCCCTGTGTCACCAATGTCACCTCAGTGTCACCAAATGTCACCTCCGTGTCACCAATGTCACCTCAATGTCACCTCAGTGTCACCTCGGTGTCCCCAATGTCACCTCAGTGTCACCAAATGTCACCCCCGTGTCACCAATGTCACCTCAGTGTCACCTCGGTGTCACCTTGGTGTCTCTAATGTCACCTCGGTGTCACCCCCCCGTGTCACCAATGTCCCCTCAGTGTCACCCCAGTGTCATCCCCCCCGTGTCACCAATGTCACCTCAATGTCACCAAATGTCACCCCCGTGTCACCAATGTCGCCTCAGTGTCACCTCGGTGTCACCTTGGTGTCACCAATGTCACCTCAATGTCACCTTAATGTCCCCCCAATGTCCTCAGTGTCCCCAATGTCACCGTTGCTCCCCGGTGTCCCCAATCCCCCAAATGTCCTCCAATGTCCCCAATGTCCCCTCAGTGTCACCCCAATGTCACCAAATGTCACACCAATGTCACTCCAGTGTCACCTCAGTGTCACCCCAGTGTCACCCCAGTGTCATCAATGTCACCTCAGTGTCACCTCAGTGTCACCCCAATGTCCCCAGTGTCACCAAATGTCACCAAATGTCACCCCAATGTCACCCCAGTGTCACCCCAGTGTCACCAATGTCCCCAATGTCACCCCAATGTCACCCCAATGTCACCCCAGTGTCACCTCAGTGTCACCAATGTCCCCAATGTCACCCCGATGTCACCCATGTCCCCAATGTCACCCCAATGTCACCCCAATGTCACCCCAGTGTCACCTCAGTGTCACCAATGTCCCCAATGTCACCCCGATGTCACCCATGTCCCCAATGTCACCCCAATGTCACCCCAGTGTCACCTCAGTGTCACCCCAATGTCACCAAATGTCACACCAATGTCACTCCAGTGTCACCTCAGTGTCACCAAATGTCACCCCAGTGTCACCTCAGTGTCACCAATGTCCCCAATGTCACCCCAATGTCACCTCAGTGTCACCCCAATGTCACCCCAGTGTCATCAGTGTCGCCTCAGTGTCACCTCAGTGTCACCCCAATGTCGCCTCAGTGTCAGCAGTGTCCCCAGTGTCACCTCAGTGTCCCCTTAGTGTCACCCCAGTGTCACCAGTGTGACCCCAGTGTCCCCTTAATGTCCCCCCAATGTCCTCAGTGTCACCCAAATGTCCCCAAATGTCCCCAAAGCTCCCAATGTCCCCATGGTGTCCCCAAATGTCCCCAAATGTCCCCAATGCTCCCAATGTCCCCAAATGTCCCCAATGTCCCCAATGTCCCCAATCCCTTCAATGCCGTAATGGCCGCCATTGTTCCCAATGGCTTTGGTGGTACCTTGGTGACATCGGTGACACCTTGGTGACACTTTGGTGGCCCCGGTGGCAGCTGGGTGACCCCACCGTGAGCATCCTGGAGCCCTTGTCCCCCTCATGCCATGTCCCCAATGTCCCCAGTGTCCCCAAAGCCTTTAACCCCTTCAGTGCCGTGATATCCCCCATTACACCCAATGGGCTTGGTGGCACCTTGGTGACATCGGTGGCACCTTGGTGACATTGGTGACACCTTGGTGGCCTCGGTGGCAGCTGGGTGACCCCACCGTGAGCATCCGGGAGCCCTTGTCCCCCTCATGCCATGTCCCCAATGTCCCCAGTGTCCCCAAACCCTTTAACCCCTTCAACGCCGTGATATCCCCCATTACACCCAATGGGCTTGGTGGCACCTTGGTGACATCGGTGGCACCTTGGTGACATCGGTGACACCTTGGTGGCCTCGGTGGCAGCTGGGTGACCCCACCGTGAGCATCCGGGAGCCCTTGTCCCCCTCATGCCATGTCCCCAATGTCCCCAGTGTCCCCAAACCCTTTAACCCCTTCAATGCCGTGATATCCCCCATTACACCCAATGGGTTTGGTGGCACCTTGGTGACATCGGTGGCACCTTGGTGACATTGGTGACACCTTGGTGGCCTCGGTGGCAGCTGGGTGACCCCACCGTGAGCATCCTGGAGCCCTTGTCCCCCTCATGCCATGTCCCCAATGTCCCCAGTGTCCCCAAAGCCTTTAACCCCTTCAGTGCCGTGATATCCCCCATTACACCCAATGGGCTTGGTGGCACCTTGGTGACATCGGTGACACCTTGGTGGCCTCGGTGACACCTTGGTGGCCTCGGTGGCAGCTGGGTGACGCCACGCTGAGCATCCTGGAGCCCTTGTCCCCCTCATGCCATGTCCCCAATGTCCCCAGTGTCCCCAAAGCCTTTAACCCCTTCAATGCCGTTATTTCACTGATGACATCGGTGATACCTGGGTGGCTTTGGTGGCACCTTGGTGACATCGGTGGCACCTTGGTGACATCGGTGACACCTTGGTGGCCCCGGTGGCAGCTGGGTGACCCCACCGTGAGCATCCTGGAGCTCTGGGGCGCCGAGTACCAGGAGTCCAACGCGCTGCTGGTGCGGCCGGAGGCGCTGGGGCTGCTGCGGCGGCTGGCGGAGAGAGAGCGCTGTCCCCTCAGCGTGGTGGGGACAATCACCGGGGATGGCAGGGTGAGACTGGGGACACTGGGGACATTGGGGACGTTGGGGACACTGGGGACACTGGGGACATTGAGGGGTTTGGGGACATTGGGGACATTGGGGACATTGGGGACGTTGGGGACATTGAGGGGACATTGGGGACATTGGGGGGCCTGGGGACATTGGGGACATTGGGGACATTGAGGGGATTGGGGACATTGGGGACATTGGGAGAGAGAGCGCTGTCCCCTCAGCGTGGTGGGGACAATCACGGGAGATGGACGGGTAGGGGACATTGGGGACATTGGGGACATTGGGGACATTGAGGGGATTGGGGACATTGGGGACACTGAGGGGACATTGAGGGGATTGGGGACATTGGGGACATTGGGGACATTGGGAGAGAGAGCGCTGTCCCCTCAGCATGGTGGGGACAATCACGGGAGATGGCAGGGTGAGACTGGGGACATGATTGGGGACACTGAGGGGACATTGGGGACATTGGGGGGACATTGGGGGGATTGGGGACATTGGGGACATTGGGAGAGAGAGCGCTGTCCCCTCAGCATGGTGGGGACAATCACGGGAGATGGACGGGTGAGATTGGGGACACTGGGGACACTGAGGGGACATTGGGGGGCCTGGGGACATTGGGGACATTGGGGACATTGGGGGGATTGGGGACATTGGGGACATTGGGAGAGAGAGCGCTGTCCCCTCAGCGTGGTGGGGACAATCACGGGAGATGGACGGGTAGGGGACATTGGGGACATTTGGGACATTGGGGACATTGGGGACACTGAGGGGCTTGGGGACACTGAGGGGACACTGGGGACATTGGGGACGTTGAGGGGATTTGGGACACTGGGGGGATTGGGGACACTGGGGACATTGGGAGAGAGAGCGCTGTCCCCTCAGCATGGTGGGGACAGTCACGGGAGATGGACGGGTAGGGGACATCACTGGGGACATTGGGGACATTGGGGACATTGGGGACATTGAGGGGATTGGGGACATTGGGGACACTGAGGGGACATTGGGGACATTGGGGACATTAATGGGGACATTGGGGGACATTGGGGACATTGAGGGGATTGGGGACATTGGGGACATTGGGGGACATTAATGGGGACATTGGGGACATTATTGGGGACATTGGGGACATTATTGGGGACATTGGGGGATTGGGGACATTAATGGGGACATTGGGGACACTGAGGGGATTGGGGACATTGGGGACAGTGGGGACATTGGGGACATTAATGGGGACGTTGGGGACATCAATGGGGACATTAATGTTGATTTTTGGGGTTTTTTTGGGTGATTTTTGGGGTGTTTTGGGGTCCTGAGGGGTTTTTGGGGTGGATTTTTTTTTTTTGTTGGGGGTTTTGAGGTTGAATTTTGGGGTTTTTTGAGGTGATTTTGGGATGGATTTTCAGGGTGATTTTTGGGGGGTTTTGGGGACAATTTTTGGGGTAATTTTTGGGAGTCTGGGGGTGGTTTTGCGATTTTGGGGTAATTTTTGGGGGGTTTTGGGGTTGATTTTCTGGGTAATTTTTGGGTTGATTTTGGGGTGGTTTTGGGGATTTCTGGCGCATTTTTGGGGTGGTTTTGGGGTTGGTTTTGGGGTAATTTTTGTGGGTGTTTTTGGGGTCATTTTGTTGTGGTTTTGGGGTCATTTTTAGGGTGTTTTGGGGTCATTTTCTTGTGGTTTTGGGGTCATTTTGTTGTGATTTTGGGGTGATTTTTGTGAGCGCTTTTGGGGTCATTTTGTTGGGTTTTTGGGGTGGTTTTGGGGTATTTTTGAGGTGTTTTGGGGTTGATTTTCGAGATAATTTCTGTGGGTGTTTTTGGGCCGTTTTGGGGTAATTTTGGGGTTTATTTGGGGTTGATTTTGGGGTGTCCCCCCCCCAGATCGTGCTGGTCGATGACCTGGCCTCGCCAGTGCCCGAGGGGGGGTCCCACAAGGGGCTCCCCACCCCCGTCAACCTGGAGCTGGAGTGGGTGCTGGGCAAGATGCCCCAGAAGGTGAGAGGGGACCCCAAAAAATGACCCAAAATTTGGGGGGGACACCCCGAAATGGGACCCCAAAAACCAACCCGAAATTTAGGGGGACGAGTCCAAAAAATACACCCCAAAAAGGTGAGAGGGGACCCCAAAAACTGACCCAAAATTTGGGGGGGACACCCCGAAATGGGACCCCAAAAATGGCCCCAAAAATTGGGATGGAAGCCCCAAAATGGGGTCCCAAAATGGAACCCAAAAGGTGAGAGGGGACCCCAAAAACTGACCCAAAATTTGGGGGGGACACCCCGAAATGGGACCCCAAAAACCAACCCGAAATTTAGGGGGAGGAGTCCAAAAAATACACCCCAAAAATGTGAGAGGGGACCCCAAAAACTGACCCAAAATTTGGGGTAACACCCCAAAATGGGACCCAAAAAATTGACCCAAAATTTAGGGGGAGGAGTCCAAAAAATACACCCCAAAAAGGGGAGAGGGGACCCCAAAAAATGACCCAAAATTTGGGGGTGACACCCCGAAATGGGACCCCAAAAACCAACCCGAAATTTAGGGGGAGGAGTCCAAAAAATACACCCCAAAAAGGTGAGAGGGGACCCCAAAAACTGACCCAAAATTTGGGGGGGACACCCCGAAATGGGACCCCAAAAATGGCCCCAAAATTGGGATGGAAGCCCCAAAATGGGGTCCCAAAATGGAACCCAAAAGGTGAGAGGGGACCTCAAAAACTGACCCAAAATTTGGGGGGACACCCCAAAATGGGACCCCAAAAACCGACCCGAAATTTAGGGGGAGGAGTCCAAAAAATACACCCCAAAAATGTGAGAGGGGACCCCAAAAACTGACCCAAAATTTGGGGTAACACCCCAAAATGGGACCCAAAAAATTGACCCAAAATTTAGGGGGAGGAGTCCAAAAAATACACCCCAACAAGGGGAGAGGGGACCCCAAAAACTGACCCAAAATTTGGGGGTGACACCCCGAAATGGGACCCCAAAAATGGCTGCAAAATTGGGATGGAAGCCCCAAAATGGAACCCAAAAGGTGGGAGGGGACCCCAAAAACTGACCCAAAATTTGGGGGTGACACCCCGAAATGGGACCCCAAAAACCAACCCGAAATTTAGGGGGAGGAGTCCAAAAAATACACCCCAAAAAGGTGAGAGGGGACCCCAAAAACTGACCCAAAATTTGGGGGGGACACCCCGAAATGGGACCCCAAAAATGGCCCCAAAATTGGGATGGAAGCCCCAAAATGGGGTCCCAAAAACTGACCCAAAATTTGGGGGGGACACCCCGAAATGGGACCCCAAAAATGGCCCCAAAAATTGGGATGGAAGCCCCAAAATGGAACCCAAAAGGTGGGAGGGGACCCCAAAAACTGACCCAAAATTTGGGGGGACACCCCGAAATGGGACCCAAAAATGGCCCCAAAATTGGGATGGAAGCCCCAAAATGGGGTCCCAAAATGGAACCCAAAATTTGGGGGGACACCCCGAAATGGGACCCCAAAAAACCAACCCGAAATTTAGGGGGAGGAATCCAAAAACTACACCCCAAAAAGGTGAGAGGGGACCCCAAAAACTGACCCAAAATTTGGGGGGACTCCCCAAAATGGGACCCCAAAAACCGACCCAAAATTTGAGGGAATGCCCTGAAATGGGACCCCAAAAATGGGGGGAAGAATCCAAAAAAGGGACCCCAAAAAGGAACCCCACAAAGTGAGTGGGGACCCCAAAAATGGGTCTGAAATTTGGGGTAACACCCCAAAATGGGACCCAAAAAATTGACCCAAAATTTGGGAGCGATGGCCCAAAATGGGGAGCCCCAAATTTGAGCTTTTTCCCCAAAAAAATTCGAAGCCCAAAATTTTTGACCCCATTTTTTTATGAACCCCAAATTTGACCTTTTCCCCCCAAATTTTTGACCCCAATTTTATTTTTTAATGAACCCCAAATTTGAGCTTTTTCCCCCCAAATTTTTGACCCCGATTTTATTTTTAATTAACCCCAATTTCAACCTTTTTCCCCCCAGATTTTGACCCCATTTTTATTTTTATGAACCCCAAACTTGACCTTTTTCCCCCCAAATTTTTGACCCCAATTCTTTTTCTTTATGAACCCCAAATTTGTCCTTTTTCCCCCCAAATTTTTGACCCAAATTTTTTTTATGAACCCCAATTTTAACCTTTTCCCCCACCAATTTTTGACCCCAATTTTATTTTTATAAACCCCAAATTTGACCTTTTTCCCCCAAATTTTTGACCCCAATTTTTTTTCTTTATGAACCCCAATTTTAACCTTTTTCCCCCCAAGATTTTCACCCCTATTTTTTTTCTTTATGAACCCCAAATTTGACTTTCCCCCCAAATTTTTGACCCCAATTTTTTTCTTTATGAACCCCAAATTTGACCTTTTTCCCCCCCCCAAATTTTTGACCCCAATTTTATTTTTTATTAATCCAAATTTCAACCTTTTCCCGCCCAATTATTTTACCCCCAATTTTATTTTTATAAACCCCAAATTTAACCTTTTACCCCAAAATTTTTGACCCCATTTTTTAATGAACCCCAATTTTAACCTTTTCCCCCCCAAATTTTCGACCCCAATTTTTTTTCTTTATTAACTCCAAATTTCAACCTTTTCCCCCCAAATTTTCGACCCCAATTTTTTTTCTTTATGAACCCCAAATTTGTACTTTGTTCCCCCCGAATTTTCGACCCCAATTCTTTTTCTTTATGAACCCCAATTTTAACCTTTTTCCCCCCGAGATTTTCACCCCAATTTTTTTTCTTTATGAACCCCAAATTTGACCTTTTCCCCCCAAAATTTTTGACCCCAATTTTTTTCCTTTATGAACCCCAAATTTAACCTTCTCCCCCCAAATTTTTGACCCAAATTTTCTTTCTTAATGAACCCCAAATTTGTCCTTTGTTCCCCCAAATTTTTGACCCCAATTTTCTTTTTTATGAACCCCAATTTTAACCTTTTTCCCCCCAAAGTCTTGACCCCAATTCTTTTTCTTAATGAACCCCAAATTTGACTTTTCCCCCCAAATTTCTGACCCCAATTTTATTTTTTAATGAACCCCAATTTTAACCTCTTACCCCCAAATTTTCGACCCCAATTTTTTTTCTTTATTAACTCCACATTTAACCTTTTTCCCCTCAATTTTTTTGACCCTATTTTTTTTTTATTTTTTTAAATTAATCTATTTATTTCTCACTTTATTAATGTATTTATTAACAAACAATGAATTAATTAACAGGAGTTCCACCTGTCGCGGGCGGCGCTGCCCCGGCGCCCCCTGAGCCTCCCCCCGGCGCTGTCGGTCAGGGCCGCCCTCGAGAGGGTCCTGAGGCTGCCGGCCGTGGCCAGCAAGCGGTACCTGACCAACAAGGTGAGTCCGTGTCACCTGTGTCACCTGTGTCACCTGTCTGTGTCACCTGTGTCACCTGTGTGTGTCACCTGTGTCACCTGTGATAGCCCAACCCCACCCCAACCCCCGGCCGTGGCCAGCAAGCGGTACCTGACCAACAAGGTGAGTCCTTGTCACCTGTGTGTGTCACCTGTGTCACCTGTGTCACCTGTCACACCTGTGTCACCTGTAATAACTAAATGTGAGCCCAACCCCCGGCCGTGGCCAGCAAGCGGTACCTGACCAACAAGGTGAGTCCTTGTCACCTGTGTCACCTGTGTCACCTGTGTCACCTGTCACACCTGTCTGTGTCACCTGTAATAACTAAATGTGAGCCCAACCCCCGGCCGTGGCCAGCAAGCGGTACCTGACCAACAAGGTGAGTCCGTGTCACCTGTGTGTGTCACCTGTGTCACCTGTGTCACCTGTCACACCTGTGTCACCTGTAATAACTAAATGTGAGCCCAACCCCCGGCCGTGGCCAGCAAGCGGTACCTGACCAACAAGGTGAGTGTGGGACACACCTGTCACACCTGTCTGTGTCACCTGTGTCACCTGTCTGTGTCACCTGTCACACCTGTGTGTGTCACCTGTGTCACCTGTGATAGCCCAACCCCACCCCAACCCCCGGCCGTGGCCAGCAAGCGGTACCTGACCAACAAGGTGAGTCCTTGTCACCTGTGTCACCTGTGTCACCTGTCACACCTGTCTGTGTCACCTGTGTGTGTCACCTGTGTCACCTGTCACACCTGTCACACCTGTGTCACCTGTAATAACTAAATGTGAGCCCAACCCCCGGCCGTGGCCAGCAAGAGGTACCTGACCAACAAGGTGAGTCCGTGTCACCTGTGTCACCTGTGTCACCTGTCACACCTGTCACACCTGTCTGTGTCACCTGTGTCACCTGTGTGTGTCACCTGTGTCACCTGTGATAGCCCAACCCCACCCCAACCCCCGGCCGTGGCCAGCAAGCGGTACCTGACCAACAAGGTGAGTCCTTGTCACCTGTGTCACCTGTGTCACCTGTCACACCTGTCTGTGTCACCTGTGTCACCTGTCACACCTGTCTGTGTCACCTGTAATAACTAAATGTGAGCCCAACCCCCGGCCGTGGCCAGCAAGAGGTACCTGACCAACAAGGTGAGTCCGTGTCACCTGTGTCACCTGTGTCACCTGTCACACCTGTCACACCTGTCTGTGTCACCTGTGTCACCTGTGTGTGTCACCTGTGTCACCTGTGATAGCCCAACCCCACCCCAACCCCCGGCCGTGGCCAGCAAGCGGTACCTGACCAACAAGGTGAGTCCGTGTCACCTGTGTCACCTGTGTCACCTGTGTCACCTGTCACACCTGTGTGTGTCACCTGTCACACCTGTCACACCTGTCTGTGTCACCTGTAATAACTAAATGTGAGCCCAACCCCCGGCCGTGGCCAGCAAGCGGTACCGGACCAACAAGGTGAGTGTGGGACACACCTGTCACACCTGTCTGTGTCACCTGTGTCACCTGTCTGTGTCACCTGTGTCACCTGTGTGTGTCACCTGTGTCACCTGTGATAGCCCAACCCCACCCCAACCCCCGGCCGTGGCCAGCAAGAGGTACCTGACCAACAAGGTGAGTCCGTGTCACCTGTGTGTGTCACCTGTGTCACCTGTGTCACCTGTGTCACCTGTCACACCTGTCTGTGTCACCTGTGTCACCTGTCTGTGTCACCTGTCACACCTGTGTCACACCTGTCTGTGTCACCTGTGTCACACCTGTCCTTGTCACCTGTCACCTGTCTGTGTCACCTGTGTGTGTCACCTGTGTCACACCTGTGTCACCTGTGTCACCTGTCTGTGTCACCTGTGTCACCTGTCTGTGTCACCTGTCACACCTGTGATAGCCCAACCCCACCCCAACCCCTGGCCGTGGCCAGCAAGCGGTACCTGACCAACAAGGTGAGTCCTTGTCACCTGTGTCACCTGTGTCACCTGTGTCACCTGTCTGTGTCACCTGTCACACCTGTCTGTGTCACCTGTGTCACCTGTGATAGCCCAACCCCACCCCAACCCCCGGCCGTGGCCAGCAAGAGGTACCTGACCAACAAGGTGAGTCCTTGTCACCTGTGTCACCTGTGTCACCTGTCACACCTGTCACACCTGTGTGTGTCACCTGTCACACCTGTCACACCTGTCTGTGTCACCTGTAATAACTAAATGTGAGCCCAACCCCCGGCCGTGGCCAGCAAGCGGTACCGGACCAACAAGGTGAGTGTGGGACACACCTGTCACACCTGTCTGTGTCACCTGTGTCACCTGTCTGTGTCACCTGTGTCACCTGTGATAGCCCAACCCCACCCCAACCCCTGGCCGTGGCCAGCAAGCGGTACCTGACCAACAAGGTGAGTCCTTGTCACCTGTGTCACCTGTGTCACCTGTGTCACCTGTCTGCGTCACCTGTCACACCTGTGTGTGTCACCTGTCACACCTGTGATAGCCCAACCCCACCCCAACCCCCGGCCGTGGCCAGCAAGCGGTACCTGACCAACAAGGTGAGTGTGGGACACACCTGTCACACCTGTGTCACACCTGTCTGTGTCACCTGTCTGTGTCACCTGTCTGTGTCAGCTGTGTCACATCTGTGTTACATCAATGTGAGCCCAACCCCCGGCTGTGGCCAGCAAGCGGTACCTGACCAACAAGGTGAGTCCTTGTCACCTGTGTCACCTGTCTGTGTCACCTGTGTGTGTCACCTGTGTCACCTGTGTCACCTGTCTGTGTCACCTGTCACACCTGTCTGTGTCACCTGTGTCACCTGTGTCACCTGTGTCACCTGTGTGTGTCACCTGTGTCACCTGTGTCACCTGTCTGTGTCACCTGTCACACCTGTCTGTGTCACCTGTGTGTGTCACCTGTGTCACCTGTGTCACCTGTGTCACTTGTCTGTGTCACCTGTGTGTGTCACCCCAACGTCACCTGTGTCACCTGCCTGTTACGATTCTGTGACCTCTGTGTTACTTCTGTGTCACCTCAGCATCGCCTCGGTGTCACCTGTGCCACCCCCCCCGCAATGTCCCCAATGTCCCCAATCCCCCCAACGCCCCCAATGTCCCCACTGTCCCCAATGTCCCCAATCCCCCCACTGTCCTCATTGTCCCCAATGTCCCCAATGTCCTCATTGTCCCCAATGTCCCCAATGTCCCCATTGATGTCCTCAGTGTCCCCAATGTCCCCAATGTCCCCAATGCCCCCAATGTCCCCAATCCCCCCAGTGTCCCCAATGTCCCCAATGTCCCCAGTGTCCTCATTGTCCCCAATGTCCCCACTGTCCCCACTGTCCCCAGTGTCCCCAATGTCCCTGTTGATGTCCCCGTTGATGTCCCCACAGGTGGACCACTCGGTGACAGGCCTGATGGCGCAGCAGCACCCAGTGTCCCCAATGTCCCCAATGTCCCCATGGTGTCCCCAATGTCCCCATGGTGTCCCCAATGTCCCCAATGTCCCCACTGTCCCCAGTGTCCCCATTGATGTCCCCGCAGGTGGACCGCTCGGTGACAGGCCTGGTGGCGCAGCAGCACCCAGTGTCCCCACTGTCCCCATTGTCCCCAATCCCCCCAGTGTCCCCAATGTCCCCAATGTCCCCTCATTGTCCCCAATGTCCCCAATGTCTCCAGTGCTCCCAATCCTCCCACTGTCCCCAGTGTCCCCAGTGTCCCCAATGTCCCCAATGTCCCCAATCCCCCCAATGTCCCCAGTGTCCCCAGTGTCCCCAATGTCCCCAATCCCCCCAATGTCCCCAATGTCCCCATGTCCCCAATGTCCCCATTGATGTCCCCACCAGGTGGACCGCTCGGTGACGGGCCTGGTGGCGCAGCAGCAGTGCGTGGGTCCCCTGCACACGCCGCTGGCCGACGTGGCCGTGGTGGCCCTGTCCCCGTTTGGGGACAGCGGCGCCGCCACCGCCATCGGCGAGCAGCCGATCAAGGGGCTGCTGGACCCCGCGGCCGGGGCGCGGCTGGCGCTGACCGAGGCCATCACCAACCTGGTGTTCGCACGGGTGACACACCTCAAGGTGACACTGGGGACACTGGGGACATTGGGGACACTGGGGGTGTTTGGTGGATTTGGGGGTGTTTGGGACATTGGGGACATTGGGGACATTGGGGACATCGGGGACATGGGGCGCTGGCCGAGGCCATCTCCAACCTGGCGTTCGCACGGGTGACACACCTCAAGGTGGCACTGGGGACATTGGGGACACTGGGGACACTGGGGGTGTTTGGTGGACTTGGGGTTATTTGGGACATCAGGGACATTGGGGACATTGGGGGCATTCAGGACATTGGGGGGATTTGGGGACATTGGGGACATTGGGGACATTGGGGACATGGGGCGCTGGCCGAGGCCATCACCAGCCTGGTGTTTGCCAGGGTGACACACCTCAAGGTGACACTGGGGACATTGGGGACATTGGGGACGCTGGGGGTGTTTGGGGGATTCGGGGACATTGGGGGTGTTTGGGACATTGGGGACGTTGGGGACATTGGGGGGATTTGGGGACATTGGGGACATCGGGGACATTTGGGACATTGGGGACATGGGGCGCTGACCAAGGCCATCACCAGCCTGGTGTTCACCAGGGTGACACACCTCAAGGTGGCACTTGGGGACATTGGGGACATTCAGGACATTGGGGGGATTTGGGGACACTGGGGACATTGGGGACATCGGGGACATTGGGGGCGTTCAGGACATTGGGGACTTTGGGGACATTGGGGACGTTGGGGACATGGGGGGGATTGAGGACGTTGGGGACATTTTGGGGCATTTGGGGGATTTGGGGTGTGTGGGACGTTGGGGACATCAGGAGGGTTTGGGGGATTTTGGGGTTTTTTGGGGATTTTGGGGACGTTGGGGACATTGCGGGGGTTGGGGACATGGTGGGCTGGGGGTGGCAGCAGGGGGAGGTGACAGGCGGTGGCACTGACCTGTCCCCTCCCCCATCTCTCTCTCTGTCTCTCTCTGTGTGTCCCCTTTGGCTGTGACAACTCCGTGTCCCTCTGTGTGTGTCCCCAATGTCCCCAACCCCCCCAATGTCCCCATTGTCCCTAAATGTCCCTAAATGTCCCCAATGTCACCACTCCCCCCAATGTCCCCAATGTCCTCATTGTCCCCACTGTCCCCAAATGTCCCCAATCCCCCAAACCTCCTCATTGTCCCCACTGTCCCTAAATGTCCCCAATCTCCCAATCCTCCTCAATGTCCCCAATGTCCCCAACTCCCCCAATGTCCCCACTGTCCCTAAATGTCCCCACTGTCCCAAACCTTCTCAATGTCCCCAATGTCCCTAAATGTCCCCACTGTCCCCAATCTCTTCAATGGCCCCCCTGTCCCCAAATGTCCCCAATCCCCCAAACCTCCTCAATGTCCCCAACGTCCCCAATCCCCCCAATGTCCCCAATGTCCCCACTGTCCCTAAATGTCCCCAACGTCCCCAATCCCCCCAATGTCCCCAATGTCCCCACTGTCCCTAAATGTCCCCAATGTCCCCAATCCCCCAAACCTCCTCAATGTCCCCAATGTCCCCAACCCCCCCAATGTCCCCGCTGTCCCCAATGTCCCCGCTGTCCCCAATGTCCCCTCTGTTGCCCCTGTCCCCAATGTCCTCAATGTCCCCAACCTCCTCCCAAACCCCCCAACCCCACAACGTCCCCGCTGTCCCCAATGTCCCCAATGTCCCCAATCCCCCCAACGTCCCCAACTTCCCCAATGTCCCCGCTGTCCCCAAATGTCCCCAAACGTCCCCAGGACGTGAAGTGCTCGGGCAATTGGATGTGGGGCTCCAAGCTGGGCGCCGAGGGCGGGGCGCTGGTGGCCGCGTGTGACGCGCTCGTGGTGGCCCTGCGTCACCTGGGCGTGGCCATCGACGGCGGCAAGGACTCGCTGAGCATGGCGGCCCGAGTGGGGACCGACACCGTGATGGCACCTGGTGACAATGGGGACACCGGGGACAGTGGGGGCGTTGGGGGACATTGGGGGCGTTGGGGACATTGGGGACATTGGGGGGATTGGGGACTCGCTGAGCATGGTGGCCTGAGTGGGGACCGACACCGTGATGGCACCCGGTGACAATGGGGACACTGGGGACATTGGGGACATTGGGGACACTGGGGACAGTGGGGACTTGCTGAGCATGGCGGCCCGAGTGGGGACCGACACCATGATGGCACCCGGTGACATTGGGGACACTGGGGACATTGGGGACAGTGGGGGCGTTGGGGACATTGGGGACACCGGGGACATTGGGGACAGTGGGGGCGTTGGGGACATTGGGGACACCGGGGACATTGGGGACAGTGGGGACAGTGGGGACAGTGGGGACATTGGGGTGATTGGGGACAGTGGGGACAGTGGGGACATTGGGGACTCGCTGAGCATGGCGGCCCGAGTGGGGACCGACACCGTGATGGCACCCGGTGACAATGGGGACACCGGGGACAGCGGGGGGGTTGGGGACAGCGGGGACAGTGTGGACATTGGGGACATTGGGGACACTGGGGACATTGGGGACATTGGGGGGATTGGGGACTCGCTGAGCATGGTGGCCTGAGTGGGGACCGACACCGTGATGGCACCTGGTGACAATGGGGACACTGGGGACATTGGGGACATTGGGGACACCAGGGACATTGGGGACATTGGGGACAGTGGGGGGATTGGGGACATTGGAGACAGTGGGGGACATTGGGGACATTGGGGACATTGGGGGACATTGGGGACACTGGGGACAGTGGGGGGGTTGGGGACAGTGGGGACATTGGGGGACATTGGGGACTCGCTGAGCATGGTGGCCCGAGTGGGGACCAGCACCGTGATGGCACCCGGTGACAATGGGGACACCAGGGACAGTGGGGACAGCGGGGGACAGTGGGGACATTGGGGTCATTGGGGACATTGGGGGGCGTTGTTGGCACTGGGGACATTGGGGACACCCAGGTGACCCCGAGGTGACCCCGCGGTGTCCCCGCTGTCCCCAGGTGCGCTGGTGATCTCGGCCTACGCCGTGTGCCCCGACGTGACGGCCACCGTGACCCCTGACCTCAAGTGTCCCAACGACCGAGGTGAGGGGACACCTGGGGACACACCTGGGGACAGTTGGGGACACACCTGGGGACAGCTGGGGACACACCTGGGGACACCTGGGGACACACCTGGGGACACACCTGGGGACAGTTGGGGACACACCTGGGGACACCTGGGGACACACCTGAGGACAGCTGGGGACAGTTGGGGACAGCTGGGGACACAGCTGGGGACAGTTGGGGACACCTGGGGACATTTTTGGGGCCATTTTTAGGTGGATTTTCCCCCATTTTTGAGTCAATTTTTGGCTCAATTTTTCTCCATTTTTGGGTTAATTTCCCCCATTTTTGGGTCCATTTTTGGGTGAAATTTCCCCAGTTTTTGGGTCAATTTTTGGCTCAATTTCCCCCATTTTTGGGTCCATTTTTGGGTCCATTTTTGGGTCAATTTCCCCCATTTTTGGGTCCATTTTTGGGTCCATTTTTGGCTCAATTTCCCCCATTTTTGGTCCATTTTTGGGTCCATTTTTGGGTGGAATTTCCCCAGTTTTAGGTCCATTTTTGGGTCCATTTCCCCCATTTTTGGGTCCATTTTTGGGTCAATTTCCCCATTTTTGGGTCCATTTTTGGGTGAAATTTCCCCAGTTTTTGGGTCCATTTTTGGGTCAATTTCCCCCATTTTTGGGTCAATTTTTGGCTCAATTTCCCCCATTTTTGGGTCCATTTTTGGGTGGAATTTCCCCAGTTTTAGGTCCATTTTTGGGTCAATTTCCCCCATTTTTGGGTGGTATTTCCCCAGTTTTTGGGTAAATTTTTGGGTCAATTTCCCCCATTTTTGGGTGAAATTTCCCCAGTTTTAGGTCCATTTTTGGGTCAATTTTTGGGTCAATTTCCCCCATTTTTGGGTCCATTTTTGGGTCCATTTTCCCCATTTTTGGCTCAATTCCCCCCATTTTTCCCCCCGATTCTACCCCAATTTTGTGTCTGATTTGGGCTGATTTTTGGGTCATTTTTGGGTGATTTTTGGGTTGATTTTGGGTTGATTTTGAAGTGATTTTTGGGTTGATTTTTGGGTGATTTTTGGGTGTTTCAGGGATTTGTCTGGGGCTGATTTTGGGGTGATTTTTGGGCTGATTTTTGGGTGATTTTTGGGGCGATTTTTGGGTGATTTTTGGGTGTTTCAGGGATATGCCTGGGGCTGATTTTGGGGTGATTTTTGGGTGATTTTTGGGGTGATTTTTGGATGTTTTTGGGGTGATTTTTGGGTGATTTTTGGGCTGATTTTTGGATGTTTTTGGGGTGATTTTTGGGTGTTTCAAGGATATGCCTGGGGCTGAATTTTAGGGTGATTTTTGGATCATTTTGGGCTGATTTTTGGGGTGATTTTTGGATCTTTTTGGGGTGATTTTTGGGTGTTTCAGGGATATGTCTGGGGCTGATTTTTGGGTGATTTTTGGAGTGATATTTGGGGTGATTTTTGGGAGTTTCAGGGCTTTGCCTGGGGCTGATTTGGGGGTGATTTTTGGGGTGATTTTTGGATGTTTTTGGGTGATTTTTGGGTGATTTTTGGGTGTTTCAGGGATTTGCCTGGGGCTGATTTTGGGGTGATTTTTGGGGTGATATTTGGATCATTTTGGGGTGATTTTGGGGTGATTTTTTGGGATGATTTTTGGGGTGATTTTTGGATGTTTCAGGGATATGCCTGGGGCTGATTTTGGGGTGATTTTTGGGTGTTTCAGGGATATGCCAGGGGCTGATTTTGGGGTGATTTTTGGGTGATTTTTGGATCTTTTTGGGTTGATTTTTGGGTGTTTCAGGGATTTGCCTGGGGCTGATTTGGGGGTGATTTTTGGGTGATTTTTGGATCTTTTTGGGGTGATTTTTGGGTGTTTCCGGGATATGCCTGGGGGTGATTTTGGGGGTGATTTTTGAATGTTTTTGGGGTGATTTTTGGTTGATTTTTGGGTGATTTCTGGGGTGATTTTGGGGTGATTTTTGGGTGGTTCAGGGATATGCCTGGGGCTGATTTGGGGGTGATTTTTGGATCATTTTGGGGTGATTTTTTGGGTGATTTTTGGGTGTTTCAGGGATATACCTGGGGCTCACTTGGGGGTGATTTTTGGGGTGATTTTTGGGGTGATTTGGGGTGATTTTGGTGTTTTCAGGGACCCTGCTGTGGGTGCAGCTGAACCCCGGGCGGCACCGGCTGGGCGGCTCCGCCCTGGCCCAGGTGTTCGCCCAGGTGGGCGACGAGAGCCCCGACCTGGACCGGCCCCAGAGCCTGGAGAGCGCCTTCAACGTCACCCAGGAGCTGCTCAAAGGTTTGGGGCCAAAAACCAAAATTTTGGGAAAAAAACCCTGGGATTCTGGGGCTCTTTGGGTGAAAAAATGGTGATTTTTGGTCAAAAACCGGCGATTTTAGGGGGAAAAATTGGTGATTTTTGAGTGGAAAAAAATGGTGATTTTTTTTTTTTTCCTTGTGAAAAGAATTGAGATATTTGGGGCAAAATCCGGTGATTTTTGGGTGGAGAATTGAGATTTTGGGGTGAAAACTGGGGATTTTAGGGCTTTTGGGGTGAAAAATGGTGATGTCAGGGTGAAAAAACTGAGATTTTTGGAGTGAAGAAAATTGAGATTTTGGGGCAAAACCTGCCGAGTTTGGGGTGAAAAATGGGGATTTGGGGCAAAAAATGGAAATTTTAGGGTGAAAATGGTATTTGTGGGGATTTTGGGGTGAAAAATGGCGATTTTGGGACTTTTTGGGTGAAGAAACGGCAATTTTTGGGCAAAAAATGTCAGATACTCGGGAGAAAAGCGGCCAATATTTGGGAGAAAAATGGCAGTTTTAGGGCAAAAAAATTGGCAATTTTGGGGTGAAAAATGGTGAATTTGTGTCCAGAAATGGCAATTTTGGGGTGAAAAATGGGGATTTTGGGGCGTTTGCCCTGAGCTGGAGCAGCCCCAGAGCCTTCAACGTCACCCAGGAGCTGCTCAAAGGTTTGGGGCCAAAAACCAAAATTTTGGGAAAAAACCCCCCGGGATTCTGGGGTGAAAAAAAAACGGGGATTTGAGGAGTTTTGGAGTGAAAAATGGTGACATTCGGTGACCCCAAAGTGACATTTCATGGCCTTGGGTGACACTTGATGACCCCAAGGTGGCATTTGGTGACCCCAGTGTGACCCTGAGGTGACATTTGGTGACCCTGAGGGGACGCTTGGTGACCCCAATGTGACATTTCATGACCTTGGGTGACACTTGGTGACCCCAAGGTGACATTTGGTGACCTCGATGTGACATTTCATGACCTTGGGTGACATCTGCTGAACTTGGGTGACATTTGCTGACCATGGGTGACATTTCAAGACCTGAGGTGCCCCTTGGTGACATTTGGTGACATTTGGTGACCCCGACGTGACATGCCATGAACTTGGGTGACATTTGGTGACCCCGACGTGACATGCCATGAACTTGGGTGACATTTGGTGGCCCCGATGTGACATTTCATGACCTTGGGTGACATCTGCTGACCTTGAGTGACATTTGGTGACCCCGATGTGATGTTTAGAGGCCCTGAGTGACATTTGGTGACCCCGATGTGACATTCCATGACTTTGGGTGACATTTGATGACCCTGAGGTGACATTTCAAGACCCTGAGGTGCCCCTTGGTGACATTTGGTGACCCCGACGTGACATTCCATGACCTTGGGTGACATTTGATGACCCTGAGGTGACATTTGGTGACCCTGATGTGCCCCTCGGTGACATTTGGTGACCCCGACGTGATGTTCAGTGACCCTGAGGTGACATTTGGTGACCCTGATGTGACATTCTGTGACCTTGGGTAACATTTGGTGACCCTGATGTGACATTCCGTGACCTTGGCTGACATTTGATGACCCTGAGGTGACACTTGGAGCCCCTGGGTGACATTTGGTGACCCCGATGTGACATTCCATGAACTTGGGTGACACTTGGTGACCCCGAGGTGACATTTCATGACCTTGGGTGACATTTGCTGACCATGGGTGACATTTCAAGACCCTGAGGTGCCCCTTGGTGACATTTGGTGACCCCGACGTGACATTCCATGACCTTGGGTGACATTTGATGACCTTGGGTGACGTTTCAAGACCCCGAGGTGACATTTGGTGACCCCGATGTGACATTCCATGAACTTGGGTGACATTTGATGACCCTGAGGTGACATTTGGTGACCCCGATGTGACATTTCATGACCTTGGGTGACATTTGCTGACCTTGGGTGACACTTGGTGACCCCGAGGTGACATTCCATGACCTTGGGTGACATTTGCTGACCATGGGTGACATTCCAAGACCCCGCGGTGCCCTCTGGTGACGCTCGGTGACGCTTGGTGACGCTTGGTGTGTCCCCAGAGCGCGTGGTGACCGCGGGCCACGACGTCAGTGACGGTGGCCTGCTGGGCTGCGTGCTGGAGATGGCCTTCGCGGGGAACTGCGGCGTCACCGTCACCGTGCCCGCGCCGCCCGCCGGCGTCACACGTCAGTGACAGCGCTGTCCCCTGCGTGTCCCCTGGGTGTCCCCAGTGTGTCCCCTGTGTGTCCCCAATGTCCCCAGTGTGTCCCCAGTGTGTCCCCAATGTCCCCAGCGTCCCCTGTGTCCCCTGCGTGTCCCCAGTGTCCCCAATGTCCCCAATGTCCCCAGTGTGTCCCCAGCGTCCCCAATGTCCCCAGTGTGTCCCGTCTGTCCCCAGTGTCCCCAATGCCCCCTGTGTGTCCCCAGTGTGTCCCCTGTGTGTCCCTTGTGTGACCCCAGTGTGTCCCCTGTGTGTCCCCTGCGTGTCCGCAGTGTCCCCTGTGTCCCCTGTGTGTCCCCTGTGTGTCCCCTGTGTGACCCCAGTGTGTCCCCAATGTCCCCTGCGTGTCCGCAGTGTCCCCAATGCCCCCAGTGTGTCCCCTGGGTGTCCCCAGTGTGTCCCCTGGGTGTCCCCTGTGTGTCCCCAATATGTCCCCAATGTCCCCTGTGTGTCCCCTGTGTGTCCCCTGTGTGTCCCCTGTGTGTCCCCAGTGCGTCCCCAGTGTGTCCCCAGTGTGTCCCCTGCGTGTCCCCAGTGTGTCCCAATGTCCCCTGTGTGTCCCCAGTGTGTCCCCAGTGTCCCCAGCGTCCCCTGTGTCCCCTGTGTGTCCCCAGTGGGTCCCCAATGTCCCCTGTGTGTCACCAGTGTGTCCCTTGTCCCCAGTGTCCCCAATGTCCCCAATGCCCCCAACCCCCCCAATGTCCCCTCACTGTCCCCAATGCCCCCAATGTCCCACCAATGTCCCCAATGTCCCCAAAGTCCCCAACCTTCCCAATGTCCCCACTGTCCCCAGTGTCCCCAATGTCCCCAATCCCCCTAATCCCCCCAATGTCCCCCCAATGTCCCCCCAATGTCCCCAATGTCCCCAAGCCCCCCAGTGTCCCCAGTGTCCCCAACCCCCCCAATGTCCCCAGTGTCCTGTGTCCCCAACCCCCCCCACTGTCCCAAATCTCCCCAATGTCCCCAATGTCCCCAGTGTCCCCAATGTCCCCAATGTCCCCTCACTGTCCCCAATGTCCCCTCACTGTCCCCAATCCCCCCAACCCCCCCACTGTCCCCAATATCCCCAACCCCCCCTATGTCCCCAAGCCCCCCAGTGTCCCCAATGCCCCCACAGTGTCCCCTCGCTGTCCCCAATGTCCCCTCACTGTCCCCAGCGCTGGCGCTGCTCTTTGCCGAGGAGCCGGCCCTGCTGCTCGAGGTCCCGGCCGTGGCCGCTGTCCCCGTGTGCCGCCGCTACCAGGACGCCGGTGTCACCTGTGTCCCCATCGGCCACAGCGGCCCCTACGGACCCCGCGCCATGGTGAGGGGACACTGGGGACATTGGGGACAGCGGGGGGATTGGGGACATCGAGGGGGTTTGGGGACACTGGGGGACATTGGGGACATCGAGGGGGTTTGGGGACACTGGGGGACATTGGGGACAGCGGGGGGATTGGGGATGTTGGGGACATTGGGGACCTTGAGGGGGTTTGGGGACACTGGGGACATTGGGGACAGCGGGGGCACTGGGGGACATTGGGGACATTGGGGACAGCGGGGGGATTGGGGACACTGGGGGACATTGGGGACATTGGGGACAGTGAGGGGACATTGGGGACAGCGGGGGGATTGGGGACATTGGAGACATTGGGGACATTGGGGACAGCGGGGGGATTAGGGACATCGAGGGGGTTTGGGGACACTGTGGGACATTGGGGACATTGGGGACATTGGGGACATCGAGGGGGTTTGGGGACACTGTGGGACATTGGGGACATTGGGGACATTGGGGACATCGAGGGGGTTTGGGGACACTGTGGGACATTGGGGACATTGGGGACAGCAGGGGGGATTGGGGACACTGGGGGACATTGGGGACCTCGAGGGGGTTTGGGGATATTGGGGGACATTGGGGACATTGGGGACAGTGAGGAGACATTGGGGACAGTGAGGGGATTGGGGACATTGGGGACAGCGGGGACAGCGGGGACATTGGGGACAGCGGGGGAATTGGGGACACTGGGGGACATTGGGGACATTGGAGACATTGGGGACATTGGGGACATTTGAGGGGATTGAGGACATTGGGGACATTGGGGGCGCTGGGGAAACTGGGGACATTGGGGGGGTTGGGGACATTGGGGACGTTGGGGACGCTGGGGACGTTGGGAGCATTGGGGACATCAGGGACAATGGGGACATTTGAGGCCATCAGGGACATCGGGGACAGGGGGACATTTGGGGGTTGGGGACAATGGGGACATTGGAGGGATTGGGGACACTGAGGTGGTTTTGGGACATTGGGGACATCAAGGACAGAGAGGACATTGGGAGCATTGGGGACAATGGGGACATTGGGGCCATTGGTGACATTGGGGGGGTTTGGGGACAGGGGACAGGAGGTGGCTCTGTCCCCTGGGGTGGGTGGTGGTGGCTTTGTCTTGTTGCTCTCCCCATTGTTGTCCCCATGTCCTCGTGTCCCTCAATGTCCCCAATGTCCCCAAACCCCAGTGCCACCATTCCAGTGTGCCATATCCCAATGTCCCCAATGTCCCTCAATGTTTTCAATGTCCCCAGTCCCCCTGAGGTCCTCAATGTCCTCAATGTCCCCAGTGTCCCTCAGTGTCCCCAATGTCCCTCAATGTCCTCAGGGTCCCAGATCTCGGTGTCCTCAAAGCCCAGTGCCACCATTCCAGTGTCCCCTATCCCAACGTCCCCAATGTCCCCAGTGTCCCTCAGCGTCCTGAATGTTCTCAATGTCCCCAATGTTCTCAATGTCCCCAATGTCCCTCAATGTTCTCAGTGTCCCTCAATGTCCTCAGTGTCCCCAGTGTCCTCAAACCCCAATGTTCTCAATGTCCCTCAATGTCCCCAATGTCCCTCAATGTCCTCAGGGTCCCAGATCTCGGTGTCCCCAAAGCCCAGTGCCACCAATCCAGTGTCCCATATCCCAATGTCCCCAATGTCCCCAGTGTCCCCAATGTCCCCAATGTTCTCAAACCTCAATGTTCTCAATGTCCCCAATGTCCCTCAGTGTCCCCAATGTCCCTCAATGTCCCTCAATGTCCCCAATGTCCCTCAGTGTCCCCAATGTCCCTCAATGTCCCTCAATGTCCTCAGGGTCCCAGATCTCGGTGTCCCCAAATCCAGGTGCCACCATTCCAGTGTCCCATACCCCAATGTCCCCGATGTCCCCGCAGGTGACAGTGACCGTGGGTGGCCAGGAGGTGCTGGCCGAGCCCGTTGGGGACCTCAGGGACATTTGGGAGCAGACGAGTTTCCAGCTGGAGCGGCTGCAGGCGACGCCGGCCTGCGTGGAGCAGGAGGAGCAGGACCTGGGCACGCGCTGGGGACCCGAGTTCAGCGTCACCTTCGACCCCGACTACGTGGCACCGGTGGCGCGGAGCATGGGTGGGGACACTGGGGACATTGGGGACATTGGGGACATTGGGGTGGTTGAGGACAGTCTGGGGATTGGGGACATTGGGGGGATTGGGGACAGTGGGGGATTGGGGGGATTGGGGTGATTGAGGACAGTCTGGGGATTGGGGACATTGGAGGGACTGGGGACATTGGGGGGACATTGGGGGGATTGGGGACATGTTGGGGACAATGGGGACATTGGGGACGCACTGGGGACCCGAGTTCAGCGTCACCTTCGACCCCGACTACGTGGCACCGGTGGCGCGGAGCATGGGTGGGGACACTGGGGACAGCGGGGACAGTGGGGACATTGGGGACATTGGGGTGGTTGAGGACATTCTGGGGATTGGGGACATTGGGGGGATTGGGGACATTGGGGACAGTGGGGGGACTGGGGACAGTGGGGGATTGGGGACATTGGGGACATTGGGGTGGTTGAGGACAGTCTGGGGATTGGGGACATTGGGGGGATTGGGGACACCAGGGACACTGGGGGGACATTGGGGGGATTGGGGACATGTTGGGGACATTGGGGACATTGGGGGATCGGGGGGACATTGGGGGGATTGGGGACATTTTGGGGACAGTGGGGACATTGGGGACACGCTGGGGACCCGAGTTCAGCGTCACCTTCGACCCCGACTACGTGGCACCGGTGGCGCGGAGCATGGGTGGGGACATTGGGGACATTGGGGACATTGAGGACATTGGGGGGATTGGGGACATTGGGGACATTGGGGTGGTTGAGGACAGTCTGGGGATTGGGGACATTGGGGGGACATTGGGGGGACTGGGGGGACATTGAGGGGATTGGGGACATGTTGGGGACAATGGGGACATTGGGGACATTGGGGACACTGGGGTGGTTGAGGACATTCTGGGGATTGGGGACATTGGGGACAGTGGGGGGACATTGGGGACACTGGGGGACACTGGGGGGATTTGGGGACATTGGGGGGACATTGGGGACATTGGGGACATCAAGGACAGAGAGGACATTGGGGACACTGGGGGGATTCGGGACATTGGGGACATTGGGGAGACATTGAGGGACATTGGGGACATTGGGGACATTTTGGGGACATTTGGGGATTTGGCATTTTGGGCATTTTCTGGGGTGCCGGTGCTGAGTTTTCGGGTCCCCCAGGGGTTTTAATGGGATTTTAATGGGATTTTAATGGGATTTTTATGGGGTTTTAATGGGATTTTTATGGGATTTTTATGGGATTTAATGGGATTTTTATGGGATTTAATGGGATTTTTATGGGATTTTAATGGGATTTTTATGGGATTTTTATGGGATTTAATGGGATTTTTATGGGATTTTAATGGGATTTTAATGGGATTTTTATGGGGTTTTAATGGGATTTTTATGGGATTTTTTATGGGATTTAATGGGATTTTTATGGGATTTAATGGGATTTTTATGGGATTTTAATGGGATTTTTATGGGATTTTTATGGGATTTTTATGGGATTTGTGTGGGATTTTTATGGGATTTTAATGGGAGTTTTGTAGGATTTTAATGGAATTTTTATGGGATTTTTATGGGATTTAATGGGATTTTAATGGGATTTAATGGGTTTTAATGGTATTTTTATGGGATTTTTATGGGATTTTAATGGGATTTTAATGGGATTTTTTTGGGATTTAATGGGATTTAATGGGATTTTTATGGGATTTTTATGGGATTTTTGGTGGGATTTTTATGGGATTTTTTGGGATTTTTATGGGATTTTTATGGGATTTAATGGGATTTTAATGGGATTTTTATGGGATTTAATCTCATTTTAATGGGATTTTTATGGGATTTAATGGAATTTTTATAGGATTTTGGGGGTTTTTTGGGGGGTTATTTGGGGTCTGCGGGATTTGGGGGCAGTTTTGGGGTTTTTGGGGGCGCCGGTGCCGATTTTTGGGGTCCCCCAGAGCTGCCGGGGCCGCGCGTGGCCGTGCTGAGGGAGGAGGGCAGCAACGGCGACCGGGAGATGGCCGCAGCCTTCGCCATGGCCGGCTTCCAGGTGAGACCAGAAACAGCCCAAAACACCCCAAAAACACCCTGAAACACCTAAAAACACCCCAAAAACAGCCAAAAACACCCCAGAAACAGCCCAAACCACCCCCAAACACCCTGAAACACCCTAAAAACACCCTGAAACACCCAAAAACACCCCAAAAACACCCTGAAACACCCCAAATACACCCTGAAACACCTAAAAACACCCTGAAACACCTAAAAACACCACAAAAACAGCCCAAAACACCCCGAAACACCCCAAAAACACCCTGAAACACCCCAAAATACCCCAAAAACAGCCCAAAAACACCCCAAAACAGCCCAAAAACAGCCCAAACCAGCCCAAAACAGCTCAAAAACAGCCTGAAACACCCCAAAACACCCCAGAAACACCCAAAAACAGCCCAGAAACAGCCCAAGTCACCCCAAAAGTATCTGGGTACCCCAAAGACACCCATGAGACCCCAAAATGTCCCCAGAAATTCCCTGGGGACCCCAAAACACCCGGAAATGACCCCAAAAACACCTGGGGACCCCAAAAAACCCAGAAATGACCCCAAAAATGCCTGGGGACCCCAAAACACCCAGAAACGACCCCAAAACGAGCCCAAAACACCCAGAAATGACCCCAAAATGTCCCCAAAACACCCGGAAATGACCCCAAAACCACTTGGGAACCCCAAAACCACCTGAGGATCCCAAATTTGGGGTCGATTTGGGGGTTGGTTTTTGGGGTGGTTTTGGGTTCATTTTTGGGGTCTGACCGGGGTTTTTTGGGGTTTTTTGGGGTTGGTTTTGGGTTTATTTTTGGGGTATGACTGGGGTTTTTGGGGTGGTTTTTGGGGTTTTTGGGGTGGTTTTGGGTTTATTTTTGGGGTCTGACCGGGGTTTTTGGGGTTTTTTGGGGTGGTTTTGGGTTCATTTTTGGGGTTCAGTTTTGGGTTCATTTTTGGGGTCTGACCGGGGTTTTTGGGGTGGTTTTGGGGGTTTTTGGGGTGGTTTTGGGTTTATTTTTTGGGGTTGGTTTTGGGTTCATTTTTGGGGTCTGACCGGGGTTTTTGGGGTTCAGTTTTGGGTTTATTTTTTGGGGTGATTTTGGGTTCATTTTTGGGGTCTCACCGGGGTTTTTGGGGTCTGAGTGGGGATTTTGGGGTGGTTTTGCGTTCATTTTTGGGGTTGGTTTGGGGTTTATTTTTGGGGTCTGAGTGGGGTTTTTGGGGTTCAGTTTTGGGTTTATTTTTGGGGTCTGACCGGGGTTTTTTGGGGTGGTTTTGGGTTCATTTTTGGGGTCTGACCGGGGTTTTTGAGTGGCTTTTGGGGTGGTTTTGGGTTTATTTTTGGGTTTATTTTTGGGTTTATTTTTGGGTTTATTTTTGGGGTCTGACCGGGGTTTTTGGGGTAGTTCTGGATTCATTTTTGGGGTGGTTTTGGGTTCATTTTTGGGGTCTGACCGGGGTTTTTGGGGTAGATTTGGGTTTATTTTTGGGGTGGTTTTGGGTTTATTTTTGGGGTTGGTTTGGGGTTTATTTTTGGGGTCTCACTGGGGTTTTTGGGGTGGTTTTGGGGTAGATTTGGGGGGATTTTTTGGGGTTTATTTTTGGGGTCTAACCAGGATTTTTTGGGTTTATTTTTTGGGTAGATTTGTGGGGGGTTTTGTGTTTATTTTTGGGTTGATTTTTGGGGTCTGACCAGGGGTTTTTGGGGTTCCCAGGTGTGGGATGTGACCACCCAGGACCTTTGCTCGGGCTCGGCCTCCCTGGACGGGTTCCGGGGTCTCGTTTTCGTGGGCGGCTTCAGCTACGCCGACGTGCTGGGCTCGGCTAAAGGTGCGTCTGGAACCCCAAAAAACGCCCCAAAAACCGCCCCAAAAAACGCCCCAAAATCCTAAAAACCCCAATTCCGCAAAAAGGGGGAATAAATCCGAAAAAATTCCATTAAAATCCACAAAAAAATCTCAGAAAAATAAAAAAAAATCCCCAAAAATTGAAAAAAATCCTAAAAAAAAAAGAAAATCCCACAAAAAAAAAAAAAATCCCATAAACAACCCCAAAAATGGCTCCTCCCCCAATGGCATTCTGCCATTTTCCCCCATTATTTCCCCCATTAATTTCCCATTATTTTTCCCATTTTCCCCCATTATTTTCCCCCATTATTCCCCACTTTTATCCCAAATTTTTCCCCCATCCCCCCCCATCTCCCCCCATTATTCCCGCATTTTTCCCCCATTATTCCCCCAATTTTTACCCCATTTTCCCCACAATTTCCCCCATTTTTCCCCCATTTTTCCCCCCGTTTTCCATCCCGGATTTTTTTCCCAATTTCCCCGTTTTTCCCCCCGTTTCCGCAGGCTGGGCGGCCTCCATCCTCTTCAACGCCAGGGTCCGCTCGGAGCTCGAGCGATTCCGCGCGCGGCCGGACACCTTCAGCCTGGGCGTGTGCAACGGCTGCCAGCTGATGGCGCTGCTGGGCTGGGTGGGGACAGGTCAGTGTCACCTGTGTGTCACCTGTGTGTCACCTGTGTGTCACCTGTGTGTCACCCCAATGTCACCTGTGTCACCTGTGTCACCCCAATGTCACCTGTGTGACACCTTCAGCCTGGGCGTGTGCAACGGCTGCCAGCTGATGGCGCTGCTGGGCTGGGTGGGGACAGGTCAGTGTCACCTGTGTCACCTGTGTCACCTGTGTGTCACCTGTGTGTCACCTGTGTCACCTGTGTGTGTCACCTGTGTGTGTCACCTGTGCCACCTGTGTCACCTGTGTCACCCCAATGTCACCTGTGTGTCACCTGTGTCACCTGTGTCACCTAAATGTCACCCCAATGTCACCTGTGTGACACCTTCAGCCTGGGCGTGTGCAACGGCTGCCAGCTGATGGCGCTGCTGGGCTGGGTGGGGACAGGTCAGTGTCACCTGTGTCACCTGTGTGTCACCTGTGTGTCACCTGTGTCACCTGTGTGACCTGTGTGTGTCACCACAATGTCACCTGTGTGTCACCTGTGTGTCACCCCAATGTCACCTGTGTCACCCCAATGTCACCTGTGTGACACCTTCAGCCTGGGCGTGTGCAACGGCTGCCAGCTGATGGCGCTGCTGGGCTGGGTGGGGACAGGTCAGTGTCACCTGTGTGTCACCTGTGTGTCACCTGTGTGTCACCTGTGTGTCACCCCAATGTCACCTGTGTCACCTGTGTGTGTCACCTGTGTGTCACCTGTGTGACACCTTCAGCCTGGGCGTGTGCAACGGCTGCCAGCTGATGGCGCTGCTGGGCTGGGTGGGGACAGGTCAGTGTCACCTGTGTCACCTGTGTCACCTGTGTGTCACCTGTGTGTCACCTGTGTCACCTGTGTGTGTCACCTGTGTGTGTCACCTGTGCCACCTGTGTCACCTGTGTCACCCCAATGTCACCTGTGTGTCACCTGTGTCACCTGTGTCACCTAAATGTCACCCCAATGTCACCTGTGTGACACCTTCAGCCTGGGCGTGTGCAACGGCTGCCAGCTGATGGCGCTGCTCGGCTGGGTGGGGACAGGTCAGTGTCACCTGTGTCACCTGTGTGTCACCTGTGTGTGTCACCTGTGTCACCCCAATGTCACCTGTGTGTGTCACCTGTGTGTCACCTGTGTGTCACCCCAATGTCACCTGTGTGTCACCTGTGTCACCTGTGTGTGTCACCTGTGTGTCACCTGTGTGACACCTTCAGCCTGGGCGTGTGCAACGGCTGCCAGCTGATGGCGCTGCTGGGCTGGGTGGGGACAGGTCAGTGTCACCTGTGTCACCTGTGTGTCACCTGTGTGTCACCCCAATGTCACCTGTGTGTGTCACCTGTGTGTCACCTGTGTGTGTCACCTGTGTCACCCCAATGTCACCTGTGTGTGTCACCTGTGTGTGTCACCTGTGCCACCTGTGTGTAACCTGTGTGTCACCCCAATGTCTCCTGTGTCACCTGTGTGTCACCTCAGTGTCCCCACCTTTGTCCCTTTGGGCTTTCTGTCCTGGGCTGTCCCCAAGGTGTCCCCTCCCTGTCCCCAACCCCTGGTGACACTCAGGTGACACTCGGGTGACGTTCCCATGTCCCGGGCCAATGTCCCCGCCACTCCAGGGGTGTCCCCGAGGTGTCCCCAAAAGTGTCCCCAACTTTGTCCCCTTGGCGTTTTTGTCCCCTTGAGGTTTTTGTTCCAGGGTTGTCCCCTCAATGTCCCCTCAATGTCCCCTTGATGTCCCCTTGATGACCCCTCGATGTCCCCTCAATGTCCCCTCAATGTCCCCTCAATGTCCCCTCAGTGTCCCCTCAGTGTCCCCTCAATGTCCCCTCAATGTCCCCTCGATGTCCCCTCGATGTCCCCTCAGTGTCCCCTCAGTGTCCCCTCGATGTCCCCTCAGTGTCCCCTCAGTGTCCCCTCGATGTCCCCTCAGTGTCCCCTCAGTGTCCCCTCAATGTCTCCTCAATGTCCCCTTGATGTCCCCTCGATGTCCCCTCAGTGTCCCCTCGCTGTCCCCAACCCCTGGTGACCCTCTGGTGACACTTGGTGACATTCCTGTGACAGGTGACAGCCCCATGGTCCAAGTGGGGACTCAGAGGTGTCCCCCAGAAGTGTCCCCAAAATGTCCCCAGCAGTGTCCCCAAACTTTGTCCCTTTGGGATTTCCCTTTGGGGTTTCTGTCCCCTCGATGCCACCCCCCTGGTGACACTCTGGTGACCCTGGGTGCCACCTCCCCGGGCCATGTCCCCGCGGTGGCCCTGGAGCAGAACGTGTCCCCAAACTTTGTCCCTTTGGGGTTTCCCTTTGGGCTTTCTGTCCCCAAGGTGTCCCTCGATGTCCCCTCGATGTCCCCAAGCCCTGGTGACACCCTGGTGACCCTGTGGTGACCCTGTGGTGACACTGCGGTGTCTCTCCCGGCAGATGCCACCTCCCCGGGCCCGTCGGCAGCGGTGGCCCTGGAGCGGAACGTGTCCCCACCTTTGTCCCTTTGGGGTTTCCCTTTGGGCTTTCTGTCCCCAAGGTGTCCCCTTGATGCCACCCCCCTGGTGACACTCTGGTGACACTGTGGTGACCCTGGGTGCCACCTCTCCCGGCAGATGCCACCTCCCCAGGCCTGGTCCCCGCAGTGTCCCTGGATGTCCCCAGCAGTGTCCCCAAACTTTGTCCCTTTGGGGTTTCCCTTTGGGCTTTCTGTCCCCTCGATGTCCCCTCGATGCCACCGCTCTGGTGACACCCTGGTGACACCCTGGTGACACTGTGGTGACACTGTGGTGACCCTGTGGTGTCTCTCCCGGCAGACGCCGCCTCCCCGGGCCCGTCGGCAGCGGTGGCCCTGCAGCAGAACGTGTCCCCACCTTTGTCCCTTTGGGGTTTCCCTTTGGGCTTTCTGTCCCCAAGGTGTCCCCTCGATGCCACCCCTCTGGTGACACCCTGGTGACACTCTGGTGACACTGTGGTGACCCTGGGTGCCACCTCTCCCAGCAGATGCCACCTCCCCGGGCCCGTCGGCAGCGGTGGCCCTGCAGCGGAACGTGTCCCCACCTTTGTCCCTTTGGGCTTTCTGTCCCCAAGGTGTCCCCTTGATGCCACCCCCCTGGTGACACCCTGGTGACACCCTGGTGACCCTGTGGTGACACTGCGGTGTCTCTCCTGGCAGACGCCGCCTCCCCGGGCCTGGTCCCCACAGTGTCCCTGGATGTCCCCAGCAGTGTCCCCAAACTTTGTCCCTTTGGGGTTTCCCTTTGGGCTTTCTGTCCCCTCGATGTCCCCTCGATGCCACCCCCCTGGGGACACCCTGGTGACACTGTGGTGACCCTGTGGTGACACTGCGGTGTCTCTCCCGGCAGACGCCGCGTCCCCAGGCCTGGTCCCTGCAGTGTCCCTGGATGTCCCCAGCAGTGTCCCCAAACTTTGTCCCTTTGGGGTTTCCCTTTGGGCTTTCTGTCCCCTCGATGTCCCCTTGATGCCACCCCCCTGGTGACACTCTGGTGACACCCTGGTGACACTGTGGTGACACTGTGGTGTCTCTCCCGGCAGACGCCGCCTCCCCGGGCCCGTCGGCAGCGGTGGCCCTGGAGCGGAACGTGTCCCCACCTTTGTCCCTTTGGGGTTTCCCTTTGGGCTTTCTGTCCCTTCGATGTCCCCTCAATGCCACCCCTCTGGTGACACCCTGGTGACACCCTGGTGACCCTGTGGTGACACTGCGGTGTCTCTCCCGGCAGACGCCGCGTCCCCAGGCCTGGTCCCTGCAGTGTCCCTGGATGTCCCCAGCAGTGTCCCCAAACTTTGTCCCTTTGGGCTTTCTGTCCCCTCGATGTCCCCTCGATGCCACCCCTCTGGTGACACCCTGGTGACACCCTGGTGACACTGTGGTGACACTGCGGTGTCTCTCCCGGCAGACGCCGCGTCCCCGGGCCCGTCGGCAGCGGTGGCCCTGGAGCGGAACGTGTCCGGCCGCTTCGAGTCGCGCTTCGTCACCGTGCGCGTGGAGCCGGGGCCGGCGCTGATGCTGCGCGGGATGGAGGGGGCGCGGCTCGGGGTGTGGGTGGCACATGGGGAAGGTAAACTGGTTATACTGGTTATACTGGTTATACTGGTTAAACTGGTTATACTGGTTATACTGGTTAAACTGGGGATACTGGTTATACTGGTTATACTGGTTATACTGGTTATACTGGGGATACTGGGGCATGGAGGGGGCGCAGCTCGGAGTGTGGGTGGCACATGGGGAAGGTAAACTGGTTATACTGGTTATACTGGTTAAACTGGGGATACTGGTTATACTGGTTATACTGGGGATACTGGTTATACTGGGGATACTGGTTATACTGGGGATACTGGTTATACTGGTTATACTGGTTATACTGCGGCAGGGAGGGGGCGCGGCTCGGGGTGTGGGTGGCACACGGGGAAGGTAAACTAATTGTACTGGTTATACTGGTTATACTGGTTAAACTGGTTATACTGGGAGGGACTGGTTATACTGGTTATACTGGTGATACTGGTTATACTGGGGATACTGGTGATACTGGTTATACTGGTTATACTGGTTATACTGGGGATACTGGTTATACTGGGTATACTGGTTAAACTGGTTATACTGGGGCATGGAGGGGGCGCGGCTCGGAGTGTGGGTGGCGCACAGAGAGGGTAACTGGGGATACTGGTTATACTGGTTATACTGGTTATACTGGTTATACTGGGAGGGCACTGGGGCAGGGAGGGGGCGCGGCTCGGAGTGTGGGTGGCACACGGGGAAGGTAACTGGTTATACTGGGAATACTGGTTATACTGGTGATACTGGTTATACTGGGGATACTGGTTATACTGGTTATACTGGGGATACTGGTTATACTGGTTATACTGGGAGGGCATTGAGGCACTGGCAAGGGATACTGGGAGCACTGGGAGGTACTGGGAGAGCTGGGGCAGGAGGGTACTGGTTATACTGGGAGCACAGGTTATACTGGGAGCACTGGTTATACTGGGAGCACTGGAAGCCCTGGGCTCTCACTGGTGTCACTGGTGCGTTACTGGTTTAACTGGTTTAACTGGGCTGGAACTGGTCTCCAACTGGTTTCTCGCTGTTCCCTAACTGGTTTAACTGGTCTCTAACTGGTCCCTAACTGGTCCCTAACTGGTTTCTAACTGGTCTCTAACTGGTTTCCCCAGTCCACTTCCAGTTCCGGCCGCCCTCGGCCCCTGAGTGACCACTCTCCATTGATGACCATTGAGTGACCACTGACCCTTACTGGTCCATAACTGGTCCCTAACTGGTTTAACTGGTCCCTAACTGGTTTAACTGGTCTCTAACTGGTCTCTAACTGGTTTCACTGGTCCCTAACTGGTTTAACTGGTCCCTAACTGGTTTAACTGGTCCCTAACTGGTTTAACTGGTCTCTAACTGGTTTCACTGGTCCCTAACTGGTTTAACTGGTCTCTAACTGGTTTAACTGGTCTCTGACTGGTCCCTAACTGGTTTAACTGGTCCCCAGGCCGTTTCCAGTTCCGGCCGCCCTCGGCCCTTGACCGCTGCGTCCGCTCGGGCCTGGCCGCGCTGCATCACTGACCATTGAGTGACCACTGACCATTGCTGGTCCCTAACTGGTTTAACTGGTCTCTAACTGGTCTCTAACTGGTTTAACTGGTCCCTAACTGGTTTAACTGGTCTCTGACTGGTTTAACTGGTCTCTAACTGGTTTAACTGGTCTCTAACTGGTCTCTAACTGGTCTCTAACTGGTCTCTAACTGGTCCCTAACTGGTCTCTCACTGTTCCCAGTCCGTTTCCAGTTCCGGCCGCCCTCGGCCCTTGAGTGACCACTCTCCATTGATGACCATTGAGTGACCACTGACCCTTACTGGTCCATAACTGGTTTCTAATCAATCTCTAACTGGTTTAACTGGTCTCTAACTGGTTTCACTGGTCTCTAACTGGTCCCTAATGGGTTTAACTGGTCTCTAACTGGTCCCCAGGCCATTTCCAGTTCCAGCCGCCCTCGGCCCTTGAGTGACCACTCTCCATCGATGACCATTGAGTGACCACTGACCCTTACTGGTCCATAACTGGTTTCTAACCAATCTCTAACTGGTTTCACTGGTCCCTAACTGGTTTAACTGGTCTGTAACTGGTCTCTAACTGGTTTCTAACAAATCTATAACTGGTCTCTAACTGGTCTCTAACTGGTCCCTAACTGGTTTAACTGGTCCCTAACTGGTCTCTCACGGTCCCCAGGCCGTTTCCAGTTCCAGCCGCCCTCGGCCCCTGAGTGACCACTGACCATTACCAGTCCATAACTGGTCTCTAACTGGTCTCTAACTGGTTTAACTGGTCCCTAACTGGTTTAACTGATCTCTAACTGGTTTCTAACCAATCTCTAACTGGTCCCTAACTGGTCTCTAACTGGTCCATAACTGCTCTAACTGGTTTCTAACCAATCTCTAACTGGTCTCTAACTGGTTTAACTGGTCCCTAACCGGTTTAACTGGTCTCTAACTGGTCCCCAGGCCGTTTCCAGTTCCGGCCGCCCTCGGCCCTCGACCGCTGCGTCCGCTCGGGCCTGGCCACGCTCCATCACTGACCATTGAGTGACCACTGACCATTACCAGTCCCTAACTGGCTTAACTGGTCCCTAACTGGTCTCTAACTGGTTTAACTGGTCTCTAACTGGTCTCTAACTGGTCTCTAACTGGTCTCTAACTGGTCCCTAACTGGTCTCTAACTGGTCCCCAGGCCGTTTCCAGTTCCAGCCGCCCTCGGCCCTTGAGTGACCACTCTCCATTGATGACCATTGAGTGACCACTGACCCTTACCGGTCCATAACTGCTCTAACTGGTTTCTAACCAATCTCTAACTGGTCTCTAACTGGTTTAACTGGTCCCTAACCGGTTTAACTGGTCTCTAACTGGTCCCCAGGCCGTTTCCAGTTCCGGCCGCCCTCGGCCCTCGACCGCTGCGTCCGCTCGGGCCTGGCCACGCTCCATCACTGACCATTGAGTGACCACTGACCATCACCAGTCCCTAACTGGCTTAACTGGTCCCTAACTGGTCTCTAACTGGTTTAACTGGTCTCTAACTGGTCTCTAACTGGTCTCTAACTGGTCTCTAACTGGTCTCTAACTGGTCCCTAACTGGTCTCTCGCCGTCCCCAGGCCGTTTCCAGTTCCAGCCGCCCTCGGCCCTTGAGTGACCACTCTCCATTGATGACCATTGAGTGACCACTGACCCTTACTGGTCCATAACTGCTCTAACTGGTTTCTAACCAATCTCTAACTGGTCTCTAACTGGTTTAACTGGTCCCTAACCGGTTTAACTGGTTTAACTGGTCCCCAGGCCGTTTCCAGTTCCGGCCGCCCTCGGCCCTCGACCGCTGCGTCCGCTCGGGCCTGGCCGCGCTGCGTTACGTGGACGACGGCGGCGCCCCCACCGAGCGCTACCCGCTGAACCCCAACGGCTCCGGCCGCGGCGTGGCCGCGCTGACCTCGCCCTGCGGCCGGCACCTGGCGGCCATGCCGCACCCCGAGCGCTCGGTGCGCGCCTGGCACTGCCCCTGGCCCGGCCGGAGTGCGGCCGCGGGCGCCCGGAGCAAGGCGGGCGACGGGCCCTGGCTCAGAATGTTCCGGAACGCCCTCGAGTGGTGCCTGCGGTGGCCGGAGGGGGAGAAGTGACCCAGGAGTGACCGCTGAGTGACCGCGGAGTGACCGCTGAGTGACCAACACCCTGTGACACTGACCACACCCCTGGGACACTGACCAACGCCTGGGGGGCAGTGACCACTCACTGACCACTGAGTGACCATCCCTGACCATCGCTGACCATCACTGACCATCACTGACCATCACTGACCATCACTGACCATCGCTGACCATCCCTGACCATCACTGACCATCACTGACCATCACTGACCATCGCTGACCATCGCTGACCATCACTGACCATCACTGACCATCCCTGACCACTGAGTGACCATCGCTGACCATCACTGACCATCACTGACCATCACTGACCATCACTGACCACTGAGTGACCATCGCTGACCATCACTGACCATCCCTGACCATCACTGACCATCACTGACCACTGAGTGACCATCCCTGACCATCCCTGACCATCGCTGACCATCGCTGACCATCACTGACCATCACTGACCATCGCTGACCATCACTGACCACTGAGTGACCATCGCTGACCATCACTGACCACTGAGTGACCATCGCTGACCATCACTGACCACTGAGTGACCATCGCTGACCATCACTGACCATCACTGACCCCTTAACCCACCCAGTGACCAACTGACCCCCCAGTGACCAGTGGAGTGACCAACTGACCACCCAAGTGACCGACTGAGTGACCGACTGACCACCCAACTGACCCGAGTGACCAGCTGACCACCTGAGGGACCCCTGAGTGACCAAGTGACCCCTGAAGTGACCAACTGAGTGACCAAGTGACCAACTGACCCCTCAATGATCAAATTACCCGAGTGACCAAGTGACCACCCCAGTGACCACCTGAGTGACCACCTGGGTGACCAACTGACCCCTGAGTGACCCCTGAGTGACCAACTGACCACCCCAGTGACCAATGGAGTGACCAGCTGACCACCTGAGTGATCAACTGACCCCTGAAGTGACCAACTGACCACCTGAGGGACCCCTGAGTGACCAAGTGACCAACTGACCACCCCAGTGACCAATGGAGTGACCAGCTGACCACCCCAGTGACCAACTGACTCCTCAGTGACCAACTGACCACCCAAGTGACCACCTGAGTGACCAACTGACCACCTGAGGGACCCCTGAGTGACCAACTGACCACCCAAGTGACCACCTGAGTGACCACTGACCCCTGAGTGACCCCTGAGTGACCAAGTGACCACCCAAGTGACTCCCGAGTGACCAACTGACCACTCCAGTGACCAACTGAGCCCTGAGTGACCACGAGTGACCAACTGACCACCTGAGTGACCAATGGAGTGACCAACTGGCCCTGAGTGACCAACTGACCCCTGAGTGACCAACTGACCACCCAAGTGACCAACTGACCACCTGAGTGACCAATGGAGTGACCAACTGACCCCTGAGTGACCCCTGAGTGACCAAGTGACCACCCGAGTGACCAACTGACCACCCAAGTGACCAACTGACCACCCAACAGGCCCTGAGTGACCAACTGACTGCTCAAGTGACCAACTGACCACCTGAGTGACCCGAGTGACCCCTTGACCCCTGAGTGACCACTGACCCCTGAGTGACCCCTTGACCCCTGAGTGACCCCTGAGTGACCCCTTGACCCCCTCGGTGACCCCCTTGACCCCTGAGTGACCCCTGAGTGACCCCTTGACCCCTGAGTGACCAACTGACCCCTGAGTGACCCCTGAGTGACCCCTGAGTGACCCCTTGACCCCTGAGTGACCCCTGAGTGACCCCTTGACCCCTGAGTGACCAGTGACCCCTGAGTGACCCCTGAGTGACCCCTTGACCCCTGAGTGACCAATGGAGTGACCAACTGGCCCTGAGTGACCACTGACCCCTGAGTGACCCCTGAGTGACCCCTTGACCCCTGAGTGACCCCTGAGTGACCCCTTGACCCCTGAGTGACCAACTGACCCCTGAGTGACCCCTGAGTGACCCCTTGACCCCCTCGGTGACCCCCTTGACCCCTGAGTGACCCCTTGACCCCTGAGTGACCAGTGACCCCTGAGTGACCCCTGAGTGACCCCTTGACCCCTGAGTGACCCCTGAGTGACCCCTTGACCCCTGAGTGACCACTGACCCCTGAGTGACCCCTGAGTGACCCCTGAGTGACCCCTTGACCCCCTCGGTGACCCCCTTGACCCCCGTGGAGGGGGCGTGGCCTGTAATTATGAATAAAGCGCTGTTAATTAACGATTAATAATTAACGACTCACGCGTGATTATTGAGTGACGTCATTGGGGGCGGGGCTAGAAACGGGGGAGGGGGAGGGGGGGTTTGGGGATTTTTGGGGTTTTTGGGGTTATTTTGGAGGGGTTTTTTGGGGATTTTTGGGGGGGTTTTGGGGGGAATTTTTAGGGTTTTTGGGGGTTTTTTGGGGTCTTTTTTTTGGTGGTTCACCCAAATTTTTAGGGATTTTTTTGGGGTTTTTTTTGGGGGGGGTTCACCCAAATTTTTGGGGTATTTTCTTTGGGATTCACCGAAATTTTTGGGGGTTTTTGGGGTTCAGACAAAGCTGAGGCGGCGCTCAGGGGGGACCCCGAATTTGCCCTTGTGCTCCTCGAAGAGCTCCCCAAATTTTGGGGGTTTTTTGGGAGGTTCACCCAAATTTTGGGGGGTATTTTTGGAGGGTTTTTGGGTTTTTTTTTTTGCTTTTTTGGGGCAATTTTTTGGCGTTTTTTGGGGGTATTTTGGGGATTTTGGGGGGGTTTTTTAGGTTTTTTTGGGGGGGGATTTTTGGGGTTTTTTAGGGTTTTTTTGGGGGATTTTTTGGGATTTTTTGGGGATTTTTAGGGGTTTTTTTGGGGATTTTTTGGGGGTTTTTGTGTTTATTTTTTGGGGTTCAGACGAAGCTGAGGCGGCGCTCGGGGGGGACCCCGAATTTGCCCTTGTGCTCCTCGAAGAGCTCCCCAAATTTTTGGGTATTTTTTTGGGTTTCACCCAAATTTTGGGGGGGTTTATTTGGGGGGGTTCACCCAAATTTTGGGGTTTTTTTGGGGGTTTTTTTTGGGGAGTTTTTGTGGGTTTTTGGGGGATTTTTTGCAGTTTTTTGGGTTTTTTTTTTTTTTGCGGTTTTTTGGGGGATTTTTTGGGGGATTCTTTTGGGGGATTTTTGTGTTTATTTTTTGGGGTTCAGACGAAGCTGAGGCGGCGCTCGGGGGGGACCCCGAATTTGCCCTTGTGCTCCTCGAAGAGCTCCCCAAATTTTGGGGTTTTTTTGGGAGATTCACCCAAATTTTTGGGGGTATTTTTGGGGTTTTTTGGGGGATTTTTTTGGGTTTTTTTGGGGGATTTTTTTGGGTTTTTTTGGGTTTTTTGGGGGGATTTTTTGGGGTTTTTTAGGTGTATTTTTGGGGGCTTTTTTGGGGAGTTTTTGGGGGATTTTTTGCAGTTTTTTGGGGGATTATTTTGGGGTTTTTTAGGTTTTTTGGGGGGGGTTTTTTGGGGGATTTTTTGGGGTTTTTGGGGGGATTTTTTGGAGTTTTTTGTGTTTATTTTTCACTTTTTGGGGGGTTTTTTGGGTTTTTTTGGGGTTTTTTTTTTTGCGGTTTTTTGGGGGATTTTTTGGGGGATTTTTTTTGGGGATTTTTTGTGTTTATTTTTTGGGGTTCAGACGAAGCTGAGGCGGCGCTCGGGGGGGACCCCGAATTTGCCCTTGTGCTCCTCGAAGAGCTCCCCAAATTTTGGGGTTTTTTTGGGAGATTCACCCAAATTTTTGGGGGTATTTTTGGGGTTTTTTGGGGGATTTTTTTGGGTTTTTTTGGGGAGTTTTTGGGGTTATTTTTGGGTTTTTTGGGGGGATTTTTTGGGGTTTTTTAGGTGTACTTTTGGGGGGTTTTTTGGGGAGTTTTTGGGGGATTTTTTGCAGTTTTTTGGGGGATTATTTTGGGGTTTTTTAGGTTTTTTGGGGGGGGTTTTTTGGGGGATTTTTTGGGGTTTTTGGGGGGATTTTTTGGAGTTTTTTGTGTTTATTTTTCACTTTTTGGGGTTTTTTTTGGGTTTTTTTGGGGTTTTTTTTTTTGCGGTTTTTTGGGGGATTTTTTGGGGGATTTTTTTTGGGGATTTTTTGTGTTTATTTTTTGGGGTTCAGACGAAGCTGAGGCGGCGCTCGGGGGGGACCCCGAATTTGCCCTTGTGCTCCTCGAAGAGCTCCCCAAATTTTGGGGTTTTTTTGGGAGATTCACCCAAATTTTTGGGGGTATTTTTGGGGTTTTTTGGGGGATTTTTTTGGGTTTTTTTGGGGAGTTTTTGGGGTTATTTTTGGGTTTTTTGGGGGGATTTTTTGGGGTTTTTTAGGTGTATTTTTGGGGGGGTTTTTGGGGAGTTTTTGGGGGATTTTTTGCAGTTTTTTGGGGGATTATTTTGGGGTTTTTTAGGTTTTTTGGGGGGGGTTTTTTGGGGGATTTTTTGGGGTTTTTGGGGGGATTTTTTGGAGTTTTTTGTGTTTATTTTTCACTTTTTGGGGGGTTTTTTGGGTTTTTTTGGGTTTTTTTTTTTTTTTGCGGTTTTTTGGGGGATTTTTTGGGGGATTTTTTTGGGGGATTTTTGTGTTTATTTTTTGGGGTTCAGACGAAGCTGAGGCGGCGCTCGGGGGGGACCCCGAATTTGCCCTTGTGCTCCTCGAAGAGCTCCCGCAGGCGCTCGCGGTAGCGGCGGTGCCAGAGCTGCACCTGATCCGCAGACGGGTTCGGCACCCGCGGCAGCTCCAGCGGCGCCCCCACTGCAAAACCACAAAATCCCCTTAAAATCCCACTAAAATCCCATTAAAATCCCATGAAAATCCCATTAAAACCCCATTAAAATCCCATTAAAATCCCATTAAAATCCCATTAAAACCCCATTAAAAATGCCCAAATGCTTTTCACTAAAAGCACAAAAATTTTTTTCACACAAAGCACTTTGATTTTATTTTTTTCCCAAATTCCCTCTTCCCCCCAAACTCCTGGATTTTTTTCCCTGAACTTTGGCGTCTTTTCCCCAATTTTTCCAGACTTTTTCCCCATTTTTCCCCGTATCTCCACCCAACCTGCACCGTTTTTCACGGGGTTTTTTTGTTTTTCCCTCAAATTCTGGAATTTTTTCCTGTACTTTCCCATCTTTCCCCACAATTACTTCCACTTTTTTTTCCTAATTTTTTGGGGGGTTTTTTCCCCAATTTTCCCCGATTGTTTTCCCCATATCTCCGCCCAACCTCCACCGTTTTTCACGGGGTTTTTTTTGTTTTTTTTCCCCAAATTCCTGCAATTTTTTCCCTGTACTTTCCTATCTTTCCCCCCAATTCCTTTACAATTTTTTCCCAATTTTTCGGTGGTTTTTTTCTCAATTTTCCCCGATTGTTTTCCCCATATCTCCGCCCAACCTGCACCGTTTTTCACGGGGTTTTTTTTGTTCTTCCCCATTTTTTCCCCCAAATTTCCTCACCCACGGTGTGGATGGGCCGGCGGAAGGGCAGCAGCCCCCAGCTGTACTGGAAGACGCCGCGGGCGTGGAAGAGCGGCAGCGCCACCCCCAGGAGCCGCTGCAGCCGCCCCTGCAGCTGCCGCAGCCGCGAGCCCGGCGGGTTGGGCACCTGGCGGAACAGCTCGTTCTCCCCAAAGCTGAACACGGGCACCAGCGGCGTGCTGAAAGGGAATTTGGGGGTTTGTGAACATCTGGAGCTTGTCATGGTGCTACATGCAAAATTTCGGCTCAAAATTCCCACAGGAAACGCCAAAATCCCACTCAAAATGGCGGATCCGTGCCCAGAAATTCCACTTGAGAAACCCCAAAAATCCCTCCTGGAAACCCCAAATCCATTCCTGAAAATTCCCCTTTAAGGAACTCCAAAAATCCCTCCTGGAAACCCCAAATCCCTGCCCAGAAATTCCACTTGAGGAACCCCAAAAATCCCTCTGAAAATTCCAAATCCATGCCCAGAAATTCCACTTGAGGAACCCCAAAAATTCCTCCTGGAAATCCCAAATCCCTTCCCAAAAATTCCCCTTGAGGAACCCCAAAAATCCCTCCTGGAAACCCCAAATCCCTTCCTGAAAATTCCCCTTCAGGAACCCCAAAAAATCCTCATCGCAAATCCCAATTCCCTTCCCCAAAATCCCCCTTCAAAGAACCCAAAATCCCCTTGAGGAACCCCAAAAATTCCACGTTGCAGACCCCAAATCCCTTCCTACAGTCCCACTTTGGAACCCCAAAAATTCCTCCTGGAAATCCCAAATCCCTTCCCCAAAATTCCACTTTAAGAGCCCCAAAATCCCCCTTAAAAGAACCCAAAATCCTCTTTAGGAACCCCAAAAATTCCTCATTGGAGACCCCAAATCCCTTCCTACAATCCCACTTTGGAACCCCAAAAATCCCTCCTGGAAATCCCAAATCCCTTCCTGAAAATTCCCCTTCAGGAACCCCAAAAAATCCTCATTGCAAATCCCAAATCCCTTCCCCAAAATCCCCCTTCAAAGAACCCAAAATCCCCTTGAGGAACCCCAAAAATTCCAGGTTGAAGACCCCAAATCCCACTCTGGGAGCCCCAAAATCCCCTCTGGACACCCCAAATCCCTTCCTGAAAATTCCCCTTGAGGAACCCCAAAAAATCACCTCTGAAAATCCCAAATTCCCCTTTAAGGACCCCAATTCCCATCCCCAAAATCCCCCTTTAAGAACCACAAAATCCCCTTGAGGAACCCCAAAATTCCTTCCCCAAATCTCCCTTTAGGAACCCCAAAAATTCCCCTTGAAGGAACCCCAAATCCCTTCCCCAATATCCCCCTTTAAGAACCCCAAAATCCCCCTTAGAAGAACCCAAAATCCTCTTTAGGAACCCCAAAAATTCCTCATTGGAGACCCCAAATCCCTTCCTACAGTCCCACTTTGGAACCCCAAAAATTCCTCCTGGAAACCCCAAATCCCTTCCTGAAAATTCCCCTTCAGGAACCCCAAAAAATCCTCATTGCAAATCCCAATTCCCTTCCCCAAAATCCCCCTTAGAAGAACCCAAAATCCCCTTGAAGAACCCCAAAAATTCCTCATTGGAGACCCCAAATCCCACTCTGGGAGCCCCAAAAATCCCTCCTGGAAACCCCAAATCCCTTCCTGAAAATTCCCCTTGAGGAGCCCCAAAAATCCCTCCTGGAAATCCCAAATCCCTTCCTGAAAATTCCCCTTAAAAGAACCCAAAATCCTCTTTAGGAACCCCAAAAATTCCACATTGGAGACCCCAAATCCCACTCTGGGAGCCCCAAAAATCCGTCCTGGAAACCCCAAATCCCTTCCCCAGAAATTCCACTTGAAAAAAACCCCAAAATCCCTTCCCTAAATCTCCCTTTAGGAACCCCAAAATTCCCTTAGAGGAACCCCAAAAAATCCCCCCTGAAAATCCCCCATTTCTGCCCCAAAATCCACGATTATCACCCCAAAATCCCAAATTATCACCCCAAAACCATTATTTCTGCCACAAAATCCCCATTTATCACCCCAAAATCCACATTTATCCCCTCAAATCCCTGATATATCCCTCCAAATCTTCCATTTCCCACCTCAAAACCCCTCCCCTCACGAACCGCAAAATGCCCATTTACCACCCCAAAACCGACCCCAATACCCCCCAAAATCCCTAATTATCACCACAAAACCACCCCAAAATCCCGAGTTCTCTCCCCAGATCACCCATTTAAGACACCAAAATCCCCATTTTTGCCCCAAAATCCCCATTTATCACCCCAAAATCCCACCCGGATTTGAGGGCGATCCTGACCAAGCCCGTCCTGCTCAGCAGCCGCAGCCGCAGCGCCCCCGGCCGGGCCTCCAGGAACCCCAAAATCCCCTCAAATCCCCCCAAAATCCCAAATTATCACCCCAAAACCACCCCAAAACCACCCCAAAACCATGATTTCTGCCCCAAAATCCCCATTCATCACCCCAAAATCCACATTTATCCCCTCAAATCCCTGATATATCCCTCCAAATCTTCCATTTCCCACCTCAAAACCCCTCCCCTCACGGACCGCAAAATCCCCATTTACCACCCCAAAACCGACCCCAAAACCCCCCAAAATCCTTAATGATCACCCCAAAGCCACCCCAAAACCATGATTTCTGCCCCAAAATCCCCATTTAAGACACCAAAATCCCCATTTTTGCCCCAAAATCCCCATTTATCACCCCAAAATCCCACCCGGATTTGAGGGCGATCCTGACCAAGCCCGTCCTGCTCAGCAGCCGCAGCCGCAGCGCCCCCGGCCGGGCCTCCAGGAACCCCAAAATCCCCTCAAATCCCCCCCAAAATCCCAAATTATCACCCCAAAACCATTATTTCTGCCCCAAAATCCCCATTTATCACCCCAAAAATCCACATTTATCCCCTCAAATCCCTGATATATCCCTCCAAATCTTCCATTTCCCACCTCAAAACCCCTCCCCTCACGAACCGCAAAATCCCCATTTACCACCCCAAAACCCCCCAAAATCCCTAATTATCACCACAAAACCACCCCAAAATCATGATTTCTGCCCCAAAATCCCCATTTAAGACACCAAAATCCCCATTTCTGCTCCAAAATCCCGATTTTGCCCCAAAATCCCTCCCGGATTTGAGGGCGATCCTGACCAAGCCCGTCCTGCGCAGCAGCCGCAGCGCCCCCGACCGGGCCTCCAGGAACCCCAAAATCCCCTCAAATCCCCCCAAAATCCCAAATTATCACCCCAAAACCATGATTTCTGCCCCAAAATCCCCATTCATCACCCCAAAATCCACATTTATCCCCCCAAAATCCCTGATATATCCCTCCAAATCTTCCATTTCCCACCTCAAAACCCCTCCCCTCACGGACCGCAAAATCCCCATTTACCACCCCAAAACCGACCCCAAAACCCCCCAAAATCCTTAATGATCACCCCAAAGCCACCCCAAAACCATGATTTCTGCCCCAAAATCCCCATTTAAGACACCAAAATCCCCATTTTTGCCCCAAAATCCCCATTTATCACCCCAAAATCCCACCCGGATTTGAGGGCGATCCTGACCAAGCCCGTCCTGCTCAGCAGCCGCAGCCGCAGCGCCCCCGGCCGGGCCTCCAGGAACCCCAAAATCCCCTCAAATCCCCCCAAAATCCCAAATTATCACCCCAAAACCACCCCAAAACCACCCCAAAACCATGATTTCTGCCACAAAATCCCCATTTATCACCCCAAAATCCACATTTATCCCCCCAAAATCCCTGATATATCCCTCCAAATCTTCCATTTCCCACCTCAAAACCCCTCCCCTCACGAACCGCAAAATCCCCATTTACCACCCCAAAACCGACCCCAAAACCCCCCAAAATCCTTAATGATCACCCCAAAGCCACCCCAAAACCATGATTTCTGCCCCAAAATCCCCATTTAAGACACCAAAATCCCCATTTTTGCCCCAAAATCCCCATTTATCACCCCAAAATCCCACCCGGATTTGAGGGCGATCCTGACCAAGCCCGTCCTGCTCAGCAGCCGCAGCCGCAGCGCCCCCGGCCGGGCCTCCAGGAACCCCAAAATCCCCTCAAATCCCCCCCAAAATCCCAAATTATCACCCCAAAACCATGATTTCTGCCCCAAAATCCCCATTCATCACCCCAAAATCCACATTTATCCCCCCAAAATCCCTGATATATCCCTCCAAATCTTCCATTTCCCACCTCAAAACCCCTCCCCTCACGGACCGCAAAATCCCCATTTACCACCCCAAAACCCCCCAAAATCCCTAATTATCACCACAAAACCACCCCAAAACCATGATTTCTGCCACAAAATCCCCATTTAAGACACCAAAATCCCCATTTCTGCTCCAAAATCCCGATTTTGCCCCAAAATCCCTCCCGCATTTGAGGGCGATCCTGACCAAGCCCGTCCTGCTCAGCAGCCGCAGCCGCAGCGCCCCCGGCCGTGCCTCCAGGGACCCCCCAAAATCCCAAATTATCACCCCAAAATCCCCATTTTTGCCCCAAAATCCCCATTTATCACCCCAAAATCCCACCCGTATTTGAGGGCGATCCTGACGAAGCCCGTCCTGCGCAGCAGCTGCAGCCGCAGCGCCCCCGGCCGGGCTTCGAGCGCCTCCGGGGGCCCGCCCAGGGCGATCACGGCCACGAGGCCGCCGGGGCCCGCCAGGAGGTGCTCCAGGCTCGAGGCCTCCGACGAAACCAGGCCTGGAAATAAAGAAATAAAGTGGAAAAAATTCAGAAATAAAGGGGAAATAAAATCTGAATTAAAGGGGAAAAAAAATTGGAATTATTGAGAACCCCGGGCCTGGCCAGGAGGTGCTCCAGGCTTGAGGCCTCCGAGGAAATCATGCCTGGAAATGCCGAAATAAAGTGGAAAAAATTCAGAAATAAAGGGGGAAAAATCTGAAATAAAGGGGAAAGTAATCAGAATTAAAGGAAAAAAAAAATCAGAAATAAAGGGGAAAAAAATTCGGAATTAAATGGGAAAAAATTGGGAATTATTCAGAACCCCAGGCCTGGCCAGGAGGTGCTCCCGGCTTGAGGCCTCGGATGAGACCAGGGCTGGAAATGCAAAAGAAAGTGGAAAAAAAAAAAAAAAAACAGAAATAAAGGAGGGAAAATTTGGAATTAAAAGGGAAAATAATCAGAAATAAAGGGGGAAAAATTTGGAAATGAAGGGGAAAAAATTTCAGAATTAAAGGGGAAAAAAATTCAGAATTCTTGAGAACCCCCGGCCAGGCCAGGTGGTGCTCCAGGCTCGAGGCCTCAGAGGAAACCAGGCCTGGAAATAAAGAAATTAAGTGGGAAAAATGAGAAATAAAGGGGAAAAAAAATCAGAGTTAAAGGACAAAAAATTCAGAAATAAAGGGGAAAAAAATTCGGAATTAAAGGGGAAAAAATTGGGAATTATTCAGAACCCTGGGCCTGGCCAGGAGGTGCTCCAGGCTCAAGGCCTCTGAGGAAACCAGGCGTGGAAAATCAGAATTAAAGTGGAAAAAATTCAGAAATAAAGGGGGAAAATATCAGAACGGAAGGAGGAAAATGCAGAATTAGTAGTAGAAACAAATAAGAATTAAAGGGGGAAAAAAATTCTGAATTAAAGGGGAAAAAATTGGGAATTATTGAGAACCCCGGGCCTGGCCAGGAGGTGCTCCAGACTCGAGGCCTCCAAGGAAACCAGGCCTGGATGGGGGAACCCAAAAATCAAAAAACTGGGGGAAATAAAATAAAAACAAAATTTAAAAATTATATTTCCAACTTCCTCAATTTATATTTTAATTTAACTCTTTTCTCACCACCGGCCATGGCATAGCCTCTGAAGAGCGGCAGGCGGAACCAGCAAGGCACCGTCAACCCAAAGCCCACAGGACATTTACTATTTAACTGAACTATTGAAATACGTAAATTTATGCAGATTTATGCAAATTTGAATAATTTCTCACCTCCGGGCAGGACAGCGTCAGCCCAAAGCCCCCAGGGCATTTTCTATGTAACTGAACTATTTGAGTATTTAAATTTATGCAAATATATATGCAAATTTTATGCAAACTTATGCAGATTTAACCCTTTCTCACGGCCGGCAGGGCAGCATCAGCCCAAAGCCCACAGGACATTTTCTATTTAACTGAGCTATTTGAGTATTTAAATTTATGCAAATATATGTAAATTTATGCAAATACATGCAAATTTAACCCTTTCTCACCGCCGACAGGGCAGCGTCGGCCCAAAGCCCACAGGACATTTTTTTATGTAACTGAACTATTTGAGTATTTAAATTTATGCTAATTTTATGCAAATATATGCAAATTTGATGCAAGCTTGTGCAAATTTACCCTTTCTCACCGCCCGCAGGACAGCGTCAGCCCAAAGCCCCCAGGGCGTTATCTACGTAACTGAACTATTTGAGTATTTAAATTTATGCAAAATTAATGCAAATTTATGCAGATTTATGCAGATATATGCAAATTTAACCCTTTCTCACCGCCGGCCATGGCGTACTCCCGGAAGAGCGGCAGGCGGAACCAGCAGGGCAGCGTCAGCAGCCGCGGCCGCAGCCCCGGGAAGAGGCGCCCGAACCCGGTGGCCTCGGTGCAGAAATTCCCGAAGGCTCCGGCGGCCAAAACCCCGTGAGGGTGGAACCCGAACACGTAATTGCGCCCGGGGTCCAGCGGCACCGTGCGGATCAGCTGCAAACATTGGATTTTTTTGGAATTTATTCAGGGTTTTCTGGGGAAATTTTGGGGTTTTTTTTGGAGGTTCTTGGGAATTTGGGGGGATTTTTTGGAGAGTTTTTGGCGATTTTTAGGGATTTTTAAAGGGATTTTTGGGGTTTAGAGCGGCATTTAGGGGTCCTCGGGGAGTTTTATTTTGGATTTTGGGGGGGTTTTGGTGGTTTTTTTTTTTGTGGTTTTGTTTGTTTGGACCATTTACGGTGCAATGGCGCCCCCTGAAGGCGGGGCGGGTGGCGGTCATCCAGAGACCCCCAAAACCCCCCTAAATCCCCTCAAAATGCCCCAAAATCCCCCCAAAATTCCCCTCATGAACCTCAAATCCCCCCAGGCCCCCCTCATAATTACCCAAAACTCCCCTCAGAATCCCAAAGCCCCCAAGCCCCTCACCAACGTCACACAGGACCCCCCAAACCCCATCCAGGGACCCCAAAATTCCCCCAAAACTCCATTTAGAGACCCCAAACCCCCTAAACCCCACACTGGGACCCACAAAAACCCCAAAATCCCCTCAGAAACCCCCAGAAATGCCCCCAAAATCCCATTTCCCGCCATTTCCCCCCGAGGATCACCGAGATGGGGAAGTAGTCCCGGAAGTGGTTCCAGACGGGCCAGGCGCGCACCCAGGCGTGTCCCGCTCCTCCAGAGACCCCCAAACCCCCATGAATCCCCCCAAGACCTCCCGAAATCCCCCCAAAACTCCCCTCAGGAACGCCAAACCCCCAAAATCCTCACAGAAACCTCCAAAATCCCCTCAGAATTCCCCCCAAACCCCATTTCCCGCCATTTCTGCCCGAGGATCAACGAGATGGGGAAGTAGTCCCGGAAGTGGTGCCAGACGGGCCAGGAGCGCACCCAGGCGTGTCCCGCTCCTCCAGAGACCCCCAAACCCCATCCAGGGAACCCAAAATTCCCCCAAAACTCCATTTAGAGACCCCAAACCCCCTAAAATCTACACTGGGACCCACGAAACCCCCCAAATTCCCTCAGAATTCCCCCCCCAAACCCCATTTTCTCCCCGAGGATCACCGAGATGGGGAAGTAGTCCCGGAAGTGGTGCCAGACGGGCCAGGCGCGCACCCAGGCGCTCGGGCGCCCCCCGCGGCGCGGCGTGTCGCGGTCCGCCAGCAGCCAGAGCCCGTAGAGCAGCGCGGGCAGCCAGAGCGGGCCGCGGAGCGCCAGCACGAACAGCAGCGTGCACAGCTGGCCTGCGATCGATAGCCATCGATTGGTTATCGATAATCAGCTATTGGTGATCGTTGTTGGGTTAGAGATGCCGATATGTATATATTGATGCGTATATATACATATACATGTGTATAAATGGGTGTGTATCAGCACGGACAGCAGCGTGCGCAGCTGGCCTGTGATCGATAGCGATCGATTGGTTATCGATAATCAGCTATTGGTGATCGTTATTGGGACCCTTTTGGGGGGGTTTTGGGGACCCTTTTTGGGGGGATTTTGGGGACCATTTTGGGGGATTTAGGGGACCCCCCTCGGGGATTTTGGGGACCGCCTCGGGGGGGGTTTGGGGACCCTTTTGGGGGATTTTGGGGACCCTTTTGGGGGGTTTTGGGGATCCTTTTGGGGGATTTTGGGGACCCTTTTGGGGGGATTTTGGGGACCATTTTGGGGGGTTTTGGGGACCCCCCTCGGGGATTTTGGGGACCGCCTCGGGGGGGGTTTGGGGACCCTTTTGGGGGATTTTGGGGACCCTTTTGGGGGGTTTTGGGGATCCTTTTGGGGGATTTTGGGGACCCTTTTGGGGGGATTTTGGGGACCATTTTGGGGGGTTTTGGGGACCCTTTCTGGGGGGTTTTGGGGATCCCCCTCGGGGGGTTTTGGGGACCCTTTTGGGGGGTTTTGGGGACCCCCCTCGGGGGGTTTTGAGGACCCTTTTTGGGGGGTTTTGGGGACCCTTTTTGGGGATTTTGGGGACCCTTTTTGGGGGGTTTGGGGACCCTTTTGGGGGGTTTTGGGGACCCCCCTCGGGGGGTTTTGAGGACCCTTTTTGGGGGGGTTTTGGGGACCCTTTTGGGGGGTTTTGGGGACCCTTTTGGGGGGGTTTTGGGCACCCTTTTGGGGGGATTTTGGGGACCCCCCTCGGGGGGTTTTGGGGACCCTTTTGGGGGGGTTTGGGGACCCTTTCTGTGGGATTTTTGGGGACCCTTTTGGGGGGTTTGGGGACCTTTTTTGGGGGGATTTTTGGGACCCCCCTCGGGGGGTTTTGGGGACCCTTTTGGGGGGATTTTTGGAGACCCTTTCTGGGGGGTTTTGGGGACCCCCCTCGGGGGGTTTTGAGGACCCTTTTTGGGGGGGTTTTGGGGACCCTTTTGGGGGGATTTTGGGGACCCTTTTGGGGAGTTTTGGGGACCCTTTTGGGGGGATTTTGGGGACCCCCCTCGGGGGGTTTTGGGGACCCTTTTGGGGAGGTTTGGGGACCCTTTCTGTGGGATTTTTGGGGACCCTTTTGGGGGGTTTGGGGACCTTTTTTGGGGGGATTTTGGGGACCCTTTTTGGGGGGTTTTGAGGACTCTTTTGGGGGGTTTTGGGGACCCCCCTCGGGGGGTTTTGGGGACCCTTTCTGTGGGATTTTTGGGGACCCTTTTGGGGGGTTTGGGGACCTTTTTTGGGGGGATTTTGGGGACCCTTTTTGGGGGGTTTTGAGGACCCTTTTGGGGGGTTTTGGGGACCCCCCTCGGGGGGTTTTGGGGACCCTTTTGGGGGGATTTTGGGGACCCTTTTGGGGGGTTTTGGGGACCCTTTCTGGGGTATTTTGGGGACCCTTTTGGGGGGTTTTTGGGGCTCACCGAGCAGCAGGAAGGAGCAGACCCACTGCAGCACGGCCAGGGTCTGCAGGCGGCGCCGCAGCGGGAGGCGCAGGGGGGCGAACTCCGGCAGGACCATGGCGGGGAATGGGGGGGGGGGATTTTGGGGGGTCCCGAGGGGGTTTGGAGGGGTCCTGAAAGGGTTTAGGCGGGATTTGGGGGGGTCTTGATGGGGTTTAGGGGGGATTTGGGGGGCTCCTGAAACGGTTTAGGGGGGATTTGGGGGGGTTTAAAGGGGATTTGAGGGGGTTTGGGGGGGATTTGGGGTGTCTTGAAAGGGTTTAGGGGGGATTTGGGGGGGTCTTGAGGGGGGTTAGGGCGGTTTAGGGGGGATTTGGGGGGGTTTAAAGGGGATTTGAGGGGATTTTGGGGGGGATTTGGGGGGTCTTGAGGGGGTTTAGGGGGGTCCCGAGAGGGTTTAGGGGGGATTTGGGGGGGTCTTGAGGGGGGTTAGAGCGGTTTAGGGGGGATTTGGGGAGGTTTAAAGGGGATTTGAGGGGGTTTGGGGGGTCCCGAGGGGGTTTAGGGGGGTTTAGGGGGGTCCTGAGAGGGTTTAGGGGGGATTTTGGGGGGTCCTGAGAGGTTTTAGGGGGAATTTGGGGGGTCCCGAGGGGGTTTGGGGGGATTTGGGGGGGTTTTAAGGGGATTTTGGGGGTCCCGAGGGGGTTTGGGGGGGTTACTGGGAGAGAAGGGTGAGACTTACTGGGAGCCACTGGTTTGAACCGGGAATGGGGGAGGGGTCACTGGGAATGGGGGAGGGGTCACTGGGAGCCACTGGTTTGAACTGGGGCGGCCCCGCCCCCTCCCAGGGGGGATTTGGGGCAGTTTTGGGCAATTTTGGGGTTGGGAAAGGGGGGAAAGGGGAGGGGGCGGGGCCCGGAGCGAGGGGCGGGGCTTGTGCGATCAAGATAATAAAGGGGCGGGACTTAGACCGCCACATATGGGGATGGGCGGGGCCTACTTGGTTAAGCGCACGAAGGGGCGGGGCCTGGCGGGGAGGGGCGGGGCCGGCGGGATTACAGTGATAAAGGGGCGGGGTTTAGATGGCCATATATGGGAATGGGCGGAGCTTAGTGTTCGGGGGGGCTTTGGGTGTCCACATGTGGGAATGGGCGGGGCTTAATAGGTTCCGTGCGTGAAAGGGGCGGGGCTTGTGCAAACACTGGGAGGCACTGGGATGGACTGGGAGTTTATTGAGTTCCACACAGCCCCCGTGCGGGGGGACACCAGGGGGACACCTGGGGGACACTTTGGGGACACTTTTGGGGACACCCTCTGTCCCCATGGAGGGACCCAGGGACATTTTGGGGACACCCTGGGGACACTCAAACCCCCCCCCATCCTTCCTAGAGGGAGCCAGGGACACTCTGGGGACACTTTGGGGACACTGGGACCCCTCTGGTGACCCCGGTGCCCCCTTGGTGACACTTTAGGGACCCCTTGGTGACACTGAGACCCCCCGGGGACACTTTGGTGACACTCTGGTGACCCTGGGACCCCTCTGATGTCCCTTGGTGACACTCTGGTGACACTGGGACCCCTTGGGGACACTCTGGTGACCCTGGAACCCCTCTGGTGACACTGGGGACACTCTGCTGCCCCTCGGTGACACTTCAGGGACACTGAGACCCCTCTGGTGCCCCTTGGGGACACTTCAGGGACACTGGGGACACTCTGGGGACACTCTGGTGACCCTGGAAGCCCTCTGGTGACACTGGGGACACTCTGGTGCCCCTCAGGGACACTTCAGGGACACTGAGACCCCTCTGGGGACACTTGGTGACACTTCAGCGACACTGGGGACACTCTGGGGACACTTTGGTGACACTGGAACCCCTTTGGTGACCCTCGGTGACACTGAGACCCCTCTGGGGACACTTTGGTGACCCTTGGTGGCACTGAGACCCCTCTGGTGCCCCTTGGGGACACTTCAGGGACACTGGGGACACTCTGGGGACACTTTGGTGACACTGGAACCCCTTTGGTGACCCTCGGTGGCACTGAGACCCCTCTGGTGCCCCTTGGTGACACTTCAGGGACACTGGGGACACTCTGGGGACACTGGAACCCCTTTGGTGACCCTCGGTGACACTGAGACCCCTCTGGGGACACTCTGGTGACACTTTGGTGACACTTAGGTGACACTCTGGTGCCCCTCCGGTGTCCCCGGGTGCCACCGCGGCGCCCCCGCCGCTGTCACTGCCCCGCCGGCGGCTCCTGCGTCCCCGTGCCCCCGTTGGCCCTGAGGGTGACCCCGCCGGCCCCTTGTTGGGGACTGTCCCCAGCAGCCTCACCCTTGGTGGCGCCCGGGGCGGACGGCGAGCCGCCGGCGGCGCTCGGGGACAGCTGCGGCGCGGGCGGCGGGGGTGGCGCCGGTCACGGTGGCGCCGGTGACGGTGGCGTTGGCGCCCTTGGGCGCGTCACCCGCGGCGGCGGCGGCGGCGGGCGGCAGGGACACCACGATGTATTTCTGCACGGCGCCGGGGACGCCGCCGCCGGTGGCACCGCTGGTGGTGGTGGCGCTGCTGGTGGCGGCGCTGCTGGGGACAGCGGGGGACACCAGCTTGACCAGCGGCTGCACGCTGGGGACGGTGCTGGTGACGGGGGACGTGGCCGTGGGCGCGGGCGACGTGCTCAGCGTGATCACCTGGGGACACCGGCGGCGGCGGCGGCGGTGGTGGCACCGCGGTGGCACCGAACGCGTGAAATGTCCCCGTGCTGTGTCCCCAGTGTCCCCTCATTGTGACCCTGCTGTGTCCCCAATGTCCCCTCTTGTCCCCTGCCTCTGTCCCCAGTGTCCCCTCATTGTGACCCTGCTGTGTCCCCAATGTCCCCCTGCTGTGTCCCCAATGTCCCCTCATTGTGACCCTGCTGTGTCCCCAATGTCCCCTCTTGTCCCCTGCCTCTGTCCCCAATGTCCCCTCATTGTGACCCTGCTGTGTCCCCAATGTCCCCCTGCCTCTGTCCCCAATGTCCCCTTATTGTGACCCTGCTGTGTCCCCAATGTCCCCTCATTGTGACCCTGCTGTGTCCCCAACGTCCCCTCATTGTGACCCTGCTGTGTCCCCAATGTCCCCCTGCCTCTGTCCCCAATGTCCCCTCATTGTGACCCTGCTGTGTCCCCAATGTCCCCTCATTGTGGCCCTGCCTCTGTCCCCAGTGTCCCCTCATTGTGACCCTGCTGTGTCCCCAATGTCCCCTGCTGTGTCCCCAATGTCCCAATGTCCCCGTGCTGTGTCCCCAGTGTCCCCTCATTGTGACCCTGCCTCTGTCCCCAGTGTCCCCCCTTGTCGCCTTGCTGTGTCCCCAATGTCCCCTTCTTGTAACCCTGCCTTTGTCCCCAATGTCCCCTCCTTGTCGCCTTGCTGTGTCCCCACTGTCCCCTCTTGTCCCTGCCTCTGTACCCAATGTCCCCCCAGTGTCCCCAATGTCCCCAATGTCCCCAATCCCATTTTTTCCCAATTTTTCCCCATTTTTGCCAACATCCCCCATGTCCCCTCAGTGTCCCCGCTGTCCCCAACATCCCCAACGTCCCCAATCCCCCCAACGTCCCCAACGTCCCCAATGTCCCCTATGTCCCCAACCTCCAAATGTCCCCATCGTCCCCACTGTCCCCATTGTCCCCAACGCCCCCAATGTCCCGAACATCCCCAAACCCCCCAATGTCCCCACTGTCCCCAATCCCCCCACTGTCCCCACTGTCCCCAACGCCCCCAATGTCCCCATTGTCCCCACTGTCCCCACTGTCCCCAACATCCCCAATCCCCCCACTGTCCCCATTGTCCCCACTGTCCCAAACATCCCCAACGTCCCCATTGTCCCCGCTGTCCCCAGTGTCCCCATACCTGCTGGCCGGCGCTGCTGGCCGAGGACATGACGATGAACTTGGGGGGCGGCGGTGACGGCTGCGTGGGGGTCCCGGGGCGCCCGGGGGCCAGCGTGGGCACGGGCACGGGCACGGGCAGCGCGATGGCGCTGGGCACCTTGATGATGCTGGGGGGGCGCGGGGCGGCGCCCGGGGCCTGCGGGGCCTGCGACAGCGTCAGCGTGGGGCGCGGCTGCAGGGACATGGGGACAGTTATTGGGGACACAGGGACAGTTACTGGGGACATTGGGGACACAGCGACAGCGTCAGCGTGGGGCGCGGCTGCAGGGACATGGGGACAGTTATTGGGGACACAGTGACAGTTACTGGGGACACAGGGACACAGGGACAGCGTCAGCGTGGGGCGCGGCTGCAGGGACATGGGGACAGTTATTGGGGACACAGGGACAGTTACTGGGGACATTGGGGACACAGCGACAGCGTCAGCGTGGGGCGCGGCTGCAGGGACATGGGGACAGTTATTGGGGACACAGTGACAGTTATTGGGGACAGTGGGGACACAGGGACAGCGTCAGCGTGGGGCGCAGCTGCAGGGACAGGGGACAGGGGACAGTTATTGGGGACACAGGGACAGCGTCAGCGTGGGGTGCAGCTGCGGGTACAGTGGGGACAGTTATTGGGGACACTGGGGACACAGTGACAGTTATTGGGGACACAGGGACACAGGGACAGCGTCAGCGTGGGGCGCAGCTGCAGGGACAGGGGACAGGGGACAGTTATTGGGGACATTGGGGACAGCGTCAGCGTGGGGTGCAGCTGCGGGTACAGTGGGGACAGTTATTGGGGACACTGGGGACACAGTGACAGTTATTGGAGACATTGGGGACACAGCGACAGCGTCAGCGTGGGGCGCGGCTGCGGGGACAGGGGACAGTTATTGGGGACAGTGGGGACAGTTATTGGGGACAGTGGGGACATTGGGGACACAGGGACAGCATCAGCGTGGGGCGCGGCTGCGGGGACAGTGGGGACAGTTATTGGGGACACTGGGGACACAGTGACAGTTATTGGGGACATTGGGGACACAGGGACAGCGTCAGCGTGGGGCGCAGCTGCAGGGACAGGGGACAGGGGACAGTTATTGGGGACACAGGGACAGCGTCAGCGTGGGGTGCAGCTGCGGGTACAGTGGGGACAGTTATTGGGGACACTGGGGACACAGTGACAGTTATTGGGGACATTGGGGACACAGCGACAGCGTCAGCGTGGGGCGCGGCTGCGGGGACAGGGGACAGTTATTGGGGACAGTGGGGACAGTTATTGGGGACAGTGGGGACATTGGGGACACAGGGACAGCATCAGCGTGGGGCGCGGCTGCGGGGACAGTGGGGACAGTTATTGGGGACAGTGGGGACAGTGGGGACAGTTATTGGGGACAGTGGGGACACAGGGACAGCGTCAGCGTGGGGTGCAGCTGCGGGGACAAGGGACAGTTATTGGGGACATTATGGGGTTTGGGGACATTGGGGACGTGGAGGGGATTGGGGAGGATTGGGGACATTGGGGACACAAGGACAGCATTAGGGGGGACACTGGGGACATGTCCCCAAGTGTCCCCAAATGTCCCCAAGTGTCACCTGCATGATGGTGAGCGTGGTCCTGTTGACCTGCTGGGCCTGCAGGGCCACCTGTGCCCCCCATGTCCCCAGTGTCCCCAATGTCCCCACTGTCCCCAATCCCCCCGATGTCCCCATTCAGTTCAATCCCCCCAATGTCCCCATTGTCCCCAATGTCCCTGATGTCCCCAATGTCCCCGAGTGTCACCTGGGTGATGGTGAGCGTGGTCCTGTTGACCTGCTGGGCCTGCAGCGCCGCCTGGGCTCTCGCCTTCACCACGTGTGAGCAGAGGAGCCCCCCCAGGTACCCGAAATCGCCGCGGTAACACTCGGGGCTGTCGGGGGGGGCGCGCGCCTTGGCCAGCACCGGGGCGCAGTGCTTCTGTGGGGACACAAAGGGACATTGGGGACATCAGAGTGACAGCAGAGTGACATTGGGGACATCATTGGGGACACCATCGGCATGGCCAGCAGGGGGCGCAGTGCTTCTGTGGGGACAGGAAAGTGACATTGGGGACATCAGAGTGACAGCAGAGTGACATTGGGGACATCATTGGGGACACCATTGGCATGGCCAGCAGGGGGCGCAGTGCTTCTGTGGGGACACAAAGGGACATTGGGGACATCATTGGGGACACCATCGGCATGGCCAGCAGGGGGCGCAGTGCTTCTGTGGGGACAGGAAAGTGACATTGGGGACATCAGAGTGACAGCAGAGTGACATTGGGGACATCATTGGGGACACCATCGGCATGGCCAGCAGGGGGCGCAGTGCTTCTGTGGGGACAGGAAAATGACATTGGGGACATCAGAGTGACAGCAGAGTGACAGCAGGGACACCATTGGCATGGCCAGCAGGGGGCGCAGTGCTTCTGTGGGGACACAAAGGGACATTGGGGACATCAGAGTGACAGCAGAGTGACAGCAGGGACACCATCGGCATGGCCAGCACCGGGGCGCAGTGCTTCTGTGGGGACAGGAAAGTGACATTGGGGACATCAGAGTGACAGCAGAGTGACATTGGGGACGTCATTGGGGACACCATTGGCATGGCCAGCAGGGGGCGCAGTGCTTCTGTGGGGACACAAAGGGACATTGGGGACATCAGAGTGACAGCAGAGTGACATTGGGGACACCATCGGCATGGCCAGCACCGGGGCGCAGTGCTTCTGTGGGGACAGGAGAGTGACATTAGAGTGACATCAGAGTGACACTGGGGACACTGGGGACATCACTGGGGACATCAGAGTGACATTAGAGTGACATTGGGGACATCATGGGGATATCGCAGCACTGGGGCACAGCGCTTCTGTGGGGACACAAAGGGACAGCACTGGGGACACTGGGGACACAGGTTGTCCTTATGTGTCTCCAGTGTCCCCAAATTCCCCAATGCTCCCAATGTCCCCAATCCCCCCAATGTCCCCAGTGTCCCCAATGTCCCCATTAATGTCCCCAGTGTCCCCATTGATGTCCCCAGTGTCTCACCAGCAGCAGGCTCTGTACATGATCAGCCCCGATGCCGTCGATGGTGCTCACCCCATTAATGTCCCCAATGTCCCCAAATGTCCCCAATGTCCCCAATGTCCCCAATCCCCCCAATGTCCCCAATGTCCCCATTGATGTCCCCAGTGTCTCACCAGCAGCAGGCTCTGCACGTGGTCAGCTCCAATACAGTCAATGGTGCTCACCCAGTGTCCCCAATGTCCCCAATCCCCCCAGTGTCCCCGATGTCCCCAGTGTCCCCAAGGTGTCCCCAATGTCCCCAGTGCTCCCAGTGTCTCACCAGCAGCAGGCTCTGCACATGGTCAGCTCCAATACAGTCGATGGTGCTGACCCCGTGTCCCCACTGTCCCCAATGTCCCCACTGTCCCCAATGCCCTCAGTGTCCCCAAGGTGTCCCCAGTGTCCCCAGTGTCTCACCAGCAGCAGGCTCTGCACATGGTCAGCCCCGATGCGGTCGATGGTGCTGACCCTGTGTCCCCAATGTCCCCAATCCCCCCAATGACCCCGATGTCCCCAAGGTGTCCCCAATGTCCCCCATCTCACCAGCAGCAGGCTCTGCACATGGTCAGCTCCAATACAGTCGATGGTGCTGACCCCGTGTCCTCAATGTCCCCAATGTCCCAACTGTCCCAAATGTCCCCAGTGTCCCCAAGGTGTCCCCAATGTCCCCAATCCCCCCAATGACCCCGATGTCCCCAAGGTGTCCCCGATGTCCCCAGTGTCTCACCAGCAGCAGGCTCTGCACGTGGTCAGCCCCGATGCGGTCGATGGTGCTCACGCCATTAATGTCCCCACTGTCCCCAATGTCCCCAATGTCCCCACTGTCCCCAATGTCCCCAATGTCCCCGATGTCCCCAGTGTCCCCAATCCCCCCGATGTCCCCAATCCCCCCGATGTCCCCAGTCTCACCAGCAGCAGGCTCTGCACGTGGTCAGCCCCGATGCGGTCGATGGTGCTCACGCCATTAATGTCCCCACTGTCCCCAATGTCCCCGATGTCCCCAGTGTCCCCAATGTCCCCAATCCCCCCGATGTCCCCAAGGTGTCCCCGATGTCCCCAGTCTCACCAGCAGCAGGCTCTGCACGTGGTCAGCCCCGATGCGGTCGATGGTGCTCACCACCGGCCCTTCCAGAATGTTCCGCACGCGCTCGCCCTCGGCCGGCAGCCGCGGCAGGATCAGGGTCTTGATCACCTGGGGACACCACGGGGACACTGATGGGGACACTGGGGACATTGGGGACATTGGGGACATAACACAGGTGTCCCCAGGTGTGTCCCCAAGGTGTCTCCCAGGTGTCCCCAGGTGTCACAGGAGGTGTCCCCAGGTGTCCCCAGGTGATGTCCCAGGTGTCACCGATGTCCCCAGGTGTCCCCAGGTGTCCCCAAGGTGTCCCCAAGTTTCCCCAGGTGTCCCCAAGGTGTCCCCAAGTTTCCCCAGGTGTCCCCCAGGTTTCCCCAGGTGTCCCCAGGTGTCCCCAAGGTGTCCCCAGGTGTCCCTGGAGAGTCTCCAGGTGTCACAGGTGATGTCCCAGGTGTCATAGATGTCCCCAGGTGTGTCCCAGGTGTCCCCACAGATGTCCCCAGGTGTCCCCAGGTGTGTCCAGGTGTCACAGGTGATGTCCCAAGTGTGTCCCAGGTGTCTCCCCAGATGTCCCCAGGCGTCCCCAAGGTGTCCCCAGGTGTCCCTGGAGTGTCCCCAGGTGTCACAGGTGATGTCCCAGATGTCCCCACAGGTGTCCCCAGGTGATGTCCCAGGTGTCACAGATGTCCCCAGGTGTTCCCAGATGTCCCCAGGTGTGTCCCCAGGTGTCCCCACAGATGTCCCCAGGTGTCCCTGCAGTGTCCCTGCAGTGTCCCTGCAGTGTCCCAGGTGTCCCCAGATGTCCCCAGGTGTCCCCAGGTGTGTCCCAGGTGTGCCCCCAGGTGTCAGAGGTGTGTCCCCAGGTGTGTCCCCAGGTGTCCCCAGATGTGCCCCCAGGTGTCCCCAGATGTGCCCCCAGGTGTGTCCCCAGGTGTCCCCAGGTGTGTCCCCAGGTGTCTCCCAGATGTCCCCAGGTGTCACAGGTGTGTCCCCAGGTGTCCCCAGGTGTCCCCAGTGTCACTCACGTCGTGTCCCAGCTCCGCCAGCCCCGCGATGGATCCGTACCGCGTGGTCCAGGGCGTCTTGTCATCAACCCAGCTCTGCGGGGACCCCAAATGTCACCCAAACCCCAAACTGTCACCCCAAATGTCACCCCAAACCCCAAACCCCAAACTGGGACCCCAAACCCCAAACTGTCACCCCAAACCCCAAACCCCAAATGTCACCCCAAACCCAAAACCCCAAACCCCAAACTGGGACCCCAAACTGGGACCCCAAACCCCAAACTGGGACCCCAAACCCCAAACCCCAAACTGGGACCCCAATCCCCAAACCCCAAACTGGGACCCCAAACCCCAAACTGGGACCCCAATCCCCAAACCCCAAACTGGGACCCCAATCCCCAAACCCAAAACCCCAAACTGTCACCCCAAACCCCAAACTGGGACCCCAAACCCCAAACTGGGACCCCAAATCCCAAATCCTGACCCCGGATCCCTGAGCCCGAATCCCAAACCCCAAACTGTGACCACAAACCCCAAATCCCAACCCTTGACCCCAAACCCCAAATCCCTGAGCCTGAATCCCAAATCCTGACCCAAAATCCTGAGCCTGAATCCCAAATCCTGACCCAAAATCCTGACCCCAAATCCCAAATCCTGACCCCAAATCCCAAATCCTGACCCAAAATCCTGACCCAAAATCCTGACCCCAAATCCCAAATCCTGACCCAAAATCCTCACCCAAAGTCCTGACCCCAAATCCCAAATCCTGACCCAAAATGCCAAACTGTGACCCCAAACCCCAAATCCTGTCCCGAAATCCTCACTCCAAATCCCAAATCCTCACCCCAAATCCCAAACCCTGACTCTGAACCCCAAATCCCTGAGCCCAAGCGCCGAATCCTCACCCCAAACCCCAAATCCTGACCCCAAACCCCAAATCCTGACCCCAAACCCTGACTCTGACCCCCAAATCCCACACCCTGACCCCAAACCCCAAATCCTGACCCCAAACCCCAAATCCTGACCCAAAATCCCTGAGCCTGAATCCCAAATCCTGACTCAAAATCCTGACCCCAAATCCCAAATCCTGACCCCAAACCCTGACTCTGACCCCCAAATCCCCAATCCTGACCCCAAACCCCAAATCCCAAACCCTAAATCCCAAATCCTGACCCCAAATCCGAACCCCAAATCCCAAACCCTGACCCCGAACCCCAAATCCTCACCCTGAATCCTGACCCCGAATCCCTGAGCCCAAATCCCAAATCCAAATCCCAAACCCCAAATCCTGACTCCAAATCCCAAATTCTGACCCCAAATCCCTGAGCCCAAACCCAAAATCCCCGTTTTTAACCCCAAATTCCCACCTTGGTGAAGGTCTTGGTGATCAGGACTGGCTGTTGGTGCTGGTGCTGGAGTTCTTGCACACCCCAAATCCCCATTTCTGACCCCACAAATCCCATTTTTAACCCCACAAATCCCATTTCTGACCCCACAAATCCCATTTTTGACCCCACAAATCCCATTTTTAACCCCACAAATCCCATTTTTGACCCAAAATCTCAATTTTTTTCCCCCAAATTCCCACCTTGGTGAAGGTTTTGGTGATCAGCACTGGCTGCTGTTGGTGCTGGTGCTGAAGTTCTTGCACACCCCAAATCCCCATTTTTAACCCCATAAATCCCATTTTTAACCCCATAAATCCCATTTTTGACCCCATAAATCCCATTTTTAACCCCACAAATCCCATTTTTGACCCAAAATCTCAATTTTTTTCCCTCAAATTCCCACCTTGGTGAAGGTTTTGGTGATCAGCACTGGCTGTTGTTGGTGCTGGTGCTGAAGTTCTTGCACACCCCAAATCCCCATTTTTGACCCCATAAATCCCATCTTTAACCCCACAAATCCCATTTTTGACCCCATAAATCCCATTTTTAACCCCACAAATCCCATTTTTGACCCAAAATCTCAATTTTTTTCCCCCAAATTCCCACCTTGGTGAAGGTCTTGGTGATCAGGACTGGCTGTTGTTGGTGCTGGTGCTGAAGTTCTTGCACACCCCAAATCCCCATTTTTAACCTAATAAATCCCATTTTTAACCCCACAAATCCCATTTTTGACCCAAAATCCCCGTTTTTTGCCCCAGAATCCCACCTTGGTGAAGGTCTTGGTGATGCGGGACTGGCTGTTGTTGGTGCTGGTGCTGGAGTTCTTGCACACCCCAAATCCCCATTTCTGACCCCACAAATCCCATTTTTAACCCCACAAATCCCATTTTTGACCCAAAATCCCCGTTTTTTGCCCCAGAATCCCACCTTGGTGAAGGTCTTGGTGATGCGGGACTGGCTGTTGTTGGTGCTGGTGCTGGAGTTCTTGCACACCCCAAATCCCCATTTCTGACCCCACAAATCCCATTTTTAACCCCACAAATCCCATTTTTGACCCAAAATCCCCGTTTTTTGCCCCAGAATCCCACCTTGGTGAAGGTCTTGGTGATGCGGGACTGGCTGTTGTTGGTGCTGGTGCTGGAGTTCTTGCACACCCCAAATCCCCATTTCTGACCCCACAAATCCCATTTTTAACCCCACAAATCCCATTTTTGACCCAAAATCCCCGTTTTTTGCCCCAGAATCCCACCTTGGTGAAGGTCTTGGTGATGCGGGACTGGCTGTTGTTGGTGCTGGTGCTGGAGTTCTTGCACACCCCAAATCCCCATTTCTGACCCCACAAATCCCATTTTTAACCCCACAAATCCCATTTTTGACCCAAAATCCCCGTTTTTTGCCCCAGAATCCCACCTTGGTGAAGGTCTTGGTGATGCGGGACTGGATGTTGTTGGTGGTGGTGCTGAAGTTCTTGCACACCTGCGCCACCAGCCGCGCGGCGAAGTCCCGCAGCGCCCAGTGGTTGTCAACATCTGGGCGCAGGCACAGCTGGCGGCTGACGATGCACGTCATCACCGCCGGGATCAGCTCGTGCAGCTGGGGACACCAACGGGGACACTTGGAGACATCGTTGGGGACACTTTGGGGACACTTTGGGAGAGGTTGGAAAACATTTGGGACAGGTTTGGGACACCTGGGGACACCTTTGGGACAGGTTTGGGGCGCCTGAGGACACTTGGGGACAGGTTTGGAGCACTTGGGGACAGGTTGGGGACACTTTGGGAGAGGTTCAGGACACTTGGGGACACCTGGGGACACCTTTGGGACAGGTTTGGAGCACTTGGGGACAGTTTGGGGACAGGTTGGGGACAGTTTGTGGGCTGCGCACATCTGGGCGCAGGCACAGCTGGCGGCTGACGATGCACGGCATCACCGCCGGGGTCAGCTCGTGCAGCTGGGGACACCAACGGGGACACCTGGGGACACTTTGGGGACACTGGGGACATCGGTGGGGACACTTGGGGACAGGCTTGGGACACCTTTGGGACACTTGGGGACAGGTCTGGAAACATTTAGATCAGGTTTGGGACACTTGGGGACACCTGGGGACAGGTTTGGGACACTTGGGGACAGGTTTGGGACACTTGGGGACACCTGGGGACATTGTTGGGGACAGGTTGGGAGAGGTTTGAAAACATCTGGGACAGGTTTGGGACACCTGGGGACAGGTTTGGGACAGGTTTGGGGCACTTGGGGACAGGTTGGGGACAGGTTTGGGACACCTGGAGGCAAATTTGGGACACCTGGGGACAGGTGTGGGACACTTTGGGACACTTGGGGACATCAGCGGGGACACTTGGGGACAGGTTGGGAGAGGTCTGAAAACATCTGGGACAGGTTTGGGACACCTGGGGACAGGTTTGGGGCACTTGGGGACACCTGGGACAAGTCTGGGGACAGGGTTGGAGACACTTGGGGACAGGTTTGGAAACGTTTGTGGCACTTGGGGACAGGTTTGTGGCACTTGGGGACACCTGGGGACACATTGAGGACACTTTGGGACAATTGGGGACAGATTTGGGACACTTGGGGACAGGTTGGGGACAGCTTTGGGACAGGTTTGGGACACCTGGAGGCAAATTTGGGACACTTGGGGACAGGTTTGGGGCACTTGGGGACATCAGTGGGGACACTTGGGGACAGGTTGGGAGAGGTCTGAAAACATCTGGGACAGGTTTGGGACAGTTCAGGACAAGTTTGGGACACTTGGGGACAGCTGGGGACAGGTTTGGGGCACCTGGGGACAGGTTTGGGGCACCTGGGGACAGGCTGGGGACACCTTTGGGACTTGTTAAGGGCACATGGGGACAGGAGGTGACACAGGTGAGGTGACTCAGGTGACCCAGGTGACACACAGGTGACCCAGGTGACACTCAGGTGACAGTCAGGTGACACACAGGTGACACGGGTGACGTCACTCACGTATTTCTCCAGGTACAGGGTGGGGTTGTCCATCAGGGCCTTCACCATCCTCATCAGGTAGATGAGCAGCGCCAGATTGTTCTGCACCACGTTCACCCGCACCTGGGGACAGCAGTGGGGACATTGTGGGGACATTGTGGGGACATTGGGGACATTGGGGATATTGATGGGGATTGGGGACACTGGGGAATTGGGGACATTGGGGACACCATGGGGACACTGGGGAATTGGGGACATTGGGCACAGTGGGGACATTGGGGACAGTGGGGACATTGATGGGGATTGGGGACACTGGGGACACTGGGGACACTGGGGACATTGTGGGGACAGTGGGGACATTGGGGACAGTGGGGACAGTGGGGACATTGGGGACATTGTGGGGACACTGGGGACATTGGGGACATTGATGGGGATTGGGGACATTGGGGACATTAGGGACACCATGGGGACACTGGGGACATTGGGGACACTGGGGACACTGGGGACATTGTGGGGACAGTGGGGACATTGGGGACAGTGGGGACAGTGGGGACATTGGGGATATTGATGGGGATTGGGGACACTGGGGACATTGGGGACAGTGGGGACACCATGGGGACATTGGGGACATTGGGGACAGTGGGGACAGTGGGGAATTGGGGACAGTGGGAACATTGGGGACAGCGGGGACATCGGGGATATTGATGGGGATTGGGGACATTGGGGACATTGGGGGGATTTGGGGACACTGGGGACAGTGGGGACATTGTGGGGACACTGGGGACATTGGGGATATTGATGGGGATTGGGGACACTGGGGACATTGGGCACAGTGGGGACATTGGGGACAGTGGGGACATTGGGGACACCGTGGGGACAGTGAGAACACATTGGGGACATTGGGGGGACATTGGGGACGTTAATGGGGATTGGGGGGATTGGGAAAAAATGGGGGAAATTTGGGAAAAAATGGGATTGGGGACATTGGGGGGACTGGGGACATCAGCAAGGATTGGGGACATTTGGGGACATTGGGGGGAGTGGGGACATTTATGGGATTTGGGATATTTGGGGGACATTGGGGGGATTTGGGGACATTGGGGACATTTTTGGGATTGGGGGACATTGGGAAAAAATGGGGGAAAATAAGAAAAAATGGGATTGGGGACATTGGGGACACCTTGGGGACATCGGGGACACTCCTGGGAGTTTGGGGCTGTTCTTGGGATTTCAGGGCAGTTTTGGGGTGAATTTCAGGGATTTTGGGATGAATTTTGGGGTGAATTTCAGGGATTTTGGGGTGGATTTTGGGGTGAATTTCATGGATTTTGGGGTGGATTTTGGGATGAATTTTGGGGTGAATTTCAGGGATTTTGGGGTGGATTTTGGGGTGAATCCCAGGGATTTTGGGGTGGATTTTGGGGTGGATTTTGGGGGTGAATTTCAGGGATTTTGGGTCAGGTTTTAGGGTGAATCCCGGAGATTTCAGGGCAGGTTTTGGGGTGAATCCCGGGGATTTTGAGGTGAATTTCAGGGATTTTGGGTCAGGTTTTGGGGTGAATCTCAGGGATTTTGGGGTGGATTTTGGGGTGAATTTCAGGGATCTTGGGGTGGATTTTGGGGTGAATCCCGGGGATTTTGGGGTGGATTTTGGGGTGGATTTTGGGGTGGATTTTGGGGTGGATTTTGGGGTGAATTTCAGGAATCTTGGGCTGGATTTTGGGGTGGATTTTGGGGTGCATTTCAGGGATTTTGGGGTGGACTTTGGGGTGGAATTTGGAGTGAATTTCAGGGATTTTGGGGTGGATTTTGGGGTGGATTTTGGGGTGAATTTAAGGGATTTCGGGGTGGATTTTGGGGTGAATTTCAGGGATTTCGGGGTGGATTTTGGGGTGCATTTCAGGGATTTTGGGGTGGATTTTTGGGGTGCATTTCAGGCATTTTGGGGCGCTCACCCCCTCGGAGATGAAGGTGCTGAAGCGCGGCAGCATCTGGTACAGCCCGGGGTCGGTGGCGATGCTCTGCAGGGCCTCCTGCAACGGGGGGGACATGGGGACATTGGGGACATTTGGGGACATTGGGGACATTTGGGACATTTGGGGACATCGGGGACATTTGGGGACATTGGGGACATTTGGGACATTTGGGGACATTGGGGACATTTGGGACATTTGGGGACATTGGGGACATCGGGGACATTTGGGACAGTGGGGACATTTGGGGACATTGGAGGGATTGGAGACATTGGGGACAGTGGGGACATTTGGGGACATTTTTGGGACATTTGGGGACATCTGGGGGTGGCTTTGGGGCCATTTTGTGGCATTTTGTGCCATTTTAATGGGATTTTTTGGGGATTTTTATGGGATTTTAATGGAATTTTTTGAGGGATTTTTATGGGATTTTTTGGGGTTTTAATGGGATTTTTTGTGCCATTTTAATGGGATTTTTATGGGATTTTTATGGGATTTTTTGGGGGATTTTTTGATGAATGTTTTGCAATTTTTATGGGATTTTTATGGGATTTTTTGGGTGTTTCTGGGGTGACTCACGGCCCGTTTGATCTGCTCGTAGGAGCCGATTTTGGGGGAATTTTATGGGATTTTCTGGGGGTTTTTTTGGGGAATTTTTGCCATTTTTATGGGATTTTTTGGGGGTTTGAATGGGATTTTTTGGGGGATTTTTATGGGATTTTTGGTGCCATTTTTATGGGATTTTCATGGGATTTTGGGGGAATTTTTGCCATTTTTATGGGATTTTTGGGGGGAATTTTTGCCATTCTTATGGGATTTTTTGGGGATTTTAATGGGATTTTTTGGGGTGTGTTTGGGGGGTTTTGGGGGTGACTCACGGCCTGTTTGGCCTCGCAGGAGCCCACGCAGGCCTCGGTGATCTCCTTGGAGTAGAGCTGATTTTTGTGCCATTTTTATGGGGTTTTTATGGGGAATTTTATGGGATTTTTATGGGATTTTTCGGGGGTTTTTTTGGGGGATTTTTTGAGGAATTTTTTGCAATTTTTATGGGATTTTTATGGGATTTTTGGGGGGATTTTTATGGGAATTTTTGCGCCATTTTTATGGGATTTTTATGGGGAATTTTATGGGATTTTTTGGGATTTTTTGGGATTTTTGGGGGGATTTTTTTGCAATTTTTATGGGATTTTTATGGGATTTTTCGGGTGATTTTTGGGGGGATTTTTTGAGGAATGTTTTGCAATTTTTATGGGATTTTTATGGGATTTTTTTTGGGTGGTTTTGGGTGTTTCTGGGGTGACTCACGGCCCGTTTGATCTCCTTGTAGGAGCCGATTTTGGGGGAATTTTAATGGGATTTTTTGGGGTTTTTTTTTGGGAATTTTTGCCATTTTTATGGGATTTTTTGGGGGTTTGAATGGGATTTTTTGGGGGATTTTTATGGGATTTTTGGTGCCATTTTTATGGGATTTTCATGGGATTTTTGGGGGAATTTTTGCCATTTTTATGGGATTTTTGGGGGGAATTTTTGCCATTCTTATGGGATTTTTTGGGGGGTTTTAATGGGATTTTTTGGGGTGTCTTTGGGGTGTCTTTGGGGGGTTTTGGGGGTGACTCACGGCCCGTTTGGCCTCGCAGGAGCCCACGCAGGCCTCGGTGATCTCCTTGTAGTAGAGCTGCTGCTCCACCGAGAGCTCGTGCACGCTGCGCGCCTTCAGCCGCAGGGGGGGCCCCTCCAGCAGCGGCGGCTTCTTCTCCTTGCCTGGGGGGGACCCCAAAACCTCAGCGACACCCCAAGATCACACTGAGACCCCCCTGACCCCGATGGACACCCCAAAATATCCCAAATCCCAATGCAACCCCAAAAATCCTATAAGGAACCCCAAAATCCCAAAGGAAACCCAAAAATCCCAATGGCCCCAAAACAAGGGGGGATTCTTCTCCTTGCCTGGGGGGGACCCCAAATCTCAGCGACACCCCAAAGAACCCCCCTAAAAATCCCAAATCCCAATGGGAACCCCAAAAATCCTATAAGGAACCCCAAAATCCCAATGGGAACCCCAAAATCCCAATGGGAACCCCAAAAATCCTATAAGGAACCCCAAATCCCAATGGGAACCCCAAAAATCCTATAAGGAACCCCAAAATCCCAATGGGAAACCCAAAAATCCCAATGGGAACCCCAAAAATCCCAATGGGAACCCCAAAAATCCTATAAGGAACCCCAAAATCCCAATGGGAACCCCAAATCCCAATGGGAACCCCAAAAATTCTATAAGGAACCCCAAATCCCAATGGGAACCCCAAAAATTCTATAAGGAACCCCAAATCCCAATGGGAACCCCAAATCCCAATGGGAAACCCAAATCCCAATGGGAACCCCAAAAATCCTATAAGGAACCCCAAAAATCCCAATGGGAACCCCAAATCCCAATGGCCCCAAAACAAGGGGGGATTCTTCTCCTTGCCTGGGGGGGACCCCAAATCTCAGCGACACCCCAAAGAACCCCCCTAAAAATCCCAAATCCCAATGGGAACCCCAAAAATCCTATAAGGAACCCCAAAATCCCAATGGGAACCCCAAATCTCATTGGGAACCCCAAAATCCCATGGAAAACCCAAATCCAAATGGGAACCCCAAAAATCCTATAAGGAACCCCAAAATCCCAATGGGAACCCCAAAATCCCAATGGGAACCCCAAAAATCCTATAAGGAACCCCAAAAATCCCAATGGGAAACCCAAAAATCCTATAAGGAACCCCAAATCTCAATGGCCCCAAAACAAGGGGGGATTCTTCTCCTTGCCTGGGGGGCACCCCCAAATCTCAGCGACACCCCAACATCACACTGAGCCCCCCTGACCCCGATGGACACCCCAAAATATCCCAAATCCCCCAAAAAATCCCAATATCCCGATTGACCCCCAAAATCCCCCCAAAATCCCTTTTAAACCCCTCAAAACCCCCCCAAAATCCCCCTTTAACCACCCCAAAAACCCCTTTAAACCCCCCCAAATCCCCAATTAACCCCCCAAAATCCCCTTTAAACCCCCCCAAATCCCCAATTAACCCCCCAAAATCCCCTTTAACCCCCCCAAATCCCCAAAATTCCCCCCAAAAATCCCCCAAATCCCCTTTGAACCCCCCCCAAACCCCCCAAAACTCCCCAAATCTCCCTTTAAGCCCCCTCAAATCCCCCTTAAACGCCCCCAAATCCCCTTTAAACCCCCCCAAAATCCCCCAAATCCCCCCAAAATCCCTCAAATCCCTTTAAAACCCCCCCAACCCCCAAAAATCCCCCCAAAAAATCCCCCTTGAACCCCAAAAAAACATCTCCAAAACCCCTTTGAACCCCCCTTTGAACCCCCCAAACCCCTTTTAAACCCCCCAAACCTCCAAAAATCCCCCCAAAAATTCCCTTGAACCCCAAAAAAACATCTCCAAAACCCCTTTGAACCCCCCTTTAAACCCCCCAAACCTCCAAAATTCCCCCCAAACCTCCAAAATTCCCCCCAAAAATTCCCTTGAACCCCAAAAAAACATCTCCAAAACCCCTTTGAACCCCCCCAAACCCCCCTTTAAATCCCCAAATCACCCTTGAACCCCCCAAAAATCCCCCTTAAACCCCCCAAAATCCCCATTGACCCCCCAAGCCCCCCCCAAATCCCCTTGAAACTCCCCTGAACACCCCAAAAATCCCCCCAAAATCCCCCCTGCTCCCCCAAACCCCCCCAAATCGCCCATGAACCCCCCCAAAAATCCCCCTTAAACTCCCCCGAACACCCCAAAATTCCCCCAAAAATCCCCCAAAATCCCCCTTTAAACCCCCTCAAATCCCCCTTAAACCCCCCAAATCCCCCCAAAATCCCGATTGACCCCCAAAATCCCCCCCAAATCCCTCATGAACCCCCAAATCCCTTTTAAACCCCTGAAAACCCTCCCAAAATCCCCCTCTAACCACCCCAAAAACCCCTTTAAACCCCCCAAAATCCCCCCAAATCCCCTTTAACCCCCCCAAATCCCCCTCCAAGACCCCCCAAATCCCCAAAATTCCCCCCAAAAATCCCCCAAATCCCCCTTTAACCACCCCAAAACCCCCCAAAATCCCCTCTGACCCCCCCCAAATCCCCCCTGAACACCTCAAAAATCCCTTTTAAACCACCCCGAACCCCCCAAATCCCCTTTTACCCACCCCCAAACCCCAACTGAACCCCCCAAAAATCCCCCAAAATCCCCTTTGAACCCCCCCAAGGCCCCCAAAATTCCCCCCCAAAAATCCCAAATCCCCCTTTAACCCCCTAAATCCCCCCCTGAACCCCCAAATCCCCCCCTGAACCCCCCCAGTCCCCACCTTTGCCGTCGCCCCCGGCCCCCCCGGGCCCTTTGGGTTTTGGGGTCCCCCCCTCGTCCTCCTGGCCGGGCTTGGCCGATTTCAGGGGCTCCGTGGCCTCGGCCTTCTGCTGCTCCTTGGGGGCTGGGGGGAAAAATGGGGTGAGGGGACCCCAAAATCATCCTGGGGACCCCAAAATTGGGTCAGGGGGTCAGAAAATGGGGTCTGGGGGCAAAAAAATGGGGTCAGGGCACCCCAAAATGTCCCTCAGGGGCTCCGTGGCCTCGGCCTTGTGCTGCTCCTTGGGGGCTGGGGGGGAAAATGGGGGTGAAGGGACCCCAAAATCATCCTGGGACCCCAAAATTGGGTCTGGGGGGCAGAAGAGGGTGCAGGGAGCAAAAAAATGGGGGCTGGGGGCAAAAAATGGGGGCTGGGGGCAAAAAAATGGGGTCAGGGCACCCCAAAATGTCCCTCAGGGGCTCTGTGGCCTCGGCCTTGTGCTGCTCCTTGGGGGCGGGGGGGGAAAATGGAGTGAGGGGACCCCAAAATGGGGGTGAGGGGACCCCAAAATGGGGTCAGGGGCACCCCAAAATCATCCTAAGGGCAGAAAATGGGGTCTGGGGGCAAAAAATGGGGGCTGGGGGCAAGAAAATGGGGGCTGGGGGGCACAAAATGGGGTCAGGGCACCCCAAAATGTCCCTCAGGGGCTCCGTGGCCTCGGCCTTGTGCTGCTCCTTGGGGGCTGGGGGGCAAAAATGGGGGTGAGGGGACCCCAAAATCATCCTGGGACCCCAAAATTGGGTCTGGGGGGCAGAAGAGGGGGCAGGGAGCAAAAAAATGGGGGCTGGGGGCAAAAAATGGGGGCTGGGGGCAAAAAAATGGGGTCAGGGCACCCCAAATGTCCCTCAGGGGCTCTGTGGCCTCGGCCTTGTGCTGCTCCTTGGGGGCGGGGGGGGAAAATGGGGGTGAGGGGACCCCAAAATCATCCTGGGACCCCAAAATTGGGTCTGGGGGGCAGAAGAGGGGGCAGGGAGCAAAAAAATGGGGGCTGGGGGCAAAAAATGGGGGCTGGGGGCAAAAAAATGGGGTCAGGGCACCCCAAATGTCCCTCAGGGGCTCCGTGGCCTCGGCCTTGTGCTGCTCCTTGGGGGCGGGGGGGGAAAATGGGGTGAAGGGACCCCAAAATGGGGGTGAGGGGACCCCAAAATGGGGTCAGGGGCACCCCAAAATCATCCTAAGGGCAGAAAATGGGGTCTGGGGGCAAAAAATGGGGGCTGGGGGCAAGAAAATGGGGGCTGGGGGCCCCAAAATGGGGTCAGGGCACCCCAAATGTCCCTCAGGGGCTCCGTGGCCTCGGCCTTGTGCTGCTCCTTGGGGGCTGGGGGGCAAAAATGGGGGTGAGGGGACCCCAAAATCATCCTGGGGACCCCAAAATTGGGTCTGGGGGGCAGAAGAGGGGGCAGGGAGCAAAAAAATGGGGGCTGGGGGCAAAAAATGGGGTCTGGGGGCAAAAAAATGGGGTCAGGGCACCCCAAATGTCCCTCAGGGGCTCTGTGGCCTCGGCCTTGTGCTGCTCCTTGGGGGCTGGGGGGCAAAAATGGGGGTGAGGGGACCCCAAAATCATCCTGGGACCCCAAAATTGGGTCTGGGGGGCAGAAGAGGGGGCAGGGAGCAAAAAAATGGGGGCTGGGGGCAAAAAATGGGGGCTGGGGGCAAAAAAATGGGGTCAGGGCACCCCAAATGTCCCTCAGGGGCTCTGTGGCCTCGGCCTTGTGCTGCTCCTTGGGGGCGGGGGGGGAAAATGGGGGTGAGGGGACCCCAAAATCATCCTGGGGACCCCAAAATTGGGTCTGGGGGGCAGAAAAATGGGGGCTGGGGGCAAAAAAAGGGGGCTGGGGGCAAAAAAATGGGGGCTGGGGGCCCCAAAATGGGGTCAGGGCACCCCAAATGTCCCTCAGGGGCTCCGTGGCCTCGGCCTTGTGCTGCTCCTTGGGGGCTGGGGGGCAAAACTGGGGGTGAGGGGACCCCAAAATCATCCTGGGCACCCCAAAATTGGGTCTGGGGGGCAGAAAAATGGGGGCTGGGGGCAAAAAAAGGGGGCTGGGGGCAAAAAAATGGGGGCTGGGGGCCCCAAAATGGGGTCAGGGCACCCCAAATGTCCCTCAGGGGCTCCGTGGCCTCGGCCTTGTGCTGCTCTTTGGGGGCTGGGGGGCAAAAATGGGGGTGAGGGGACCCCAAAATCATCCTGGGACCCCAAAATTGGGTCTGGGGGCAAAAAAATGGGGGCTGGGGGCAAGAAAATGGGGACTGGGGGCCCCAAAATGGGGTCAGGGGGGCACAAAATGGGGTCAGGGGCACCCCAAAATATCACTGGGGACCCCAAATGGGGTTAGGGCACCGCAAAATGGGGTCAGGGGCCCCCCAAAATATCAATGGGGACCCCAAAATATCCCTGGGGGCAAAAATAATGGGGTCAGGGACACCCCAAAACCTTCCTAGGGACCCCAAAATGGGGTCAGGGGCACCCCAAAATCATCCTGGGGGACCCCAAAAACCTCCTTGGGGACCCCAAAATATCCCTGGGGCACAAAATGGGCTCAGGGGCACCCCAAAATATCAATGGGAACCCAAAATGGGGTCAGGGGGGCACAAAATAGGGTGAGGGGCACCCCAAAACCTTCCTGGGGGGCACAAAATGGGCTCAGGGGGGCACAAAATGGGCTCAGGGGCACCCCAAAATATTAATGGGGACCCCAAATGGAGTCAGGGGCACCCCAAAACCTTCCTAGGGGCACAAAATGGCGTCGGGGGCACCCCAAAATGGGGTCTGGAGGGCACAAAATGGGGTCGGGGGCACCCCAAAATGGGGTCTGGAGGGCACAAAATGGGGTCGGGGGCACCCCAAAATGGGGTCTGGAGGGCACAAAATGGGGTCGGGGGCACCCCAAAATGGGGTCTGGAGGGCACAAAATGGGGTCGGGGGCACCCCAAAATATCTCTGGGGCACCCCAAACATCCCTGGGGACCCCAGAATGGGGAGGGAGGGGAAAAGCCCCAGATTTGGGGGGGTTGGGGGGTTTTGGGGTGGATTTTGGGGATTTTGGGGGGGATTTGGGGTGGTTTAAGGGGGATTTTGGAGGGTGTAAAGTGGATTTGGGGGGGATTTGAGGGATTTTGGTGTGGTTTGAGGGGGATTTGAGGGATTTTGGAGTGCTTTAAGGGGAATTTGAGGGATTTTGGGGTGGTTTGAGGGGGATTTGAGGGATTTTGGGGTGGTTTAAATAGGATTTGAGGGATTTTGGGGTGGTTTGAAGGGGATTTGAGGGATTTTGGGGTGGTTTGAAGGGGATTTGAGGGATTTTGGGGTGGTTTGAAGGGGATTTGAGGGATTTTGGGGTGGTTTGAAGGGGATTTGAGGGATTTTGGGGTGGTTTGAAGGGGATTTTGGGGGCATTTGGGGGGTTTTGTGGGGGAGGTTGGGTGGTTGAAGTGGGATTTGAGGTTTTTTGGGGGGATTTAGGGAGCTTAAAGGGGGATTTGGGGATTTAGGGAATGGTTACAGAGAGATTTGGGGGTTTTGGGATGGTTTAAGGGGGATTTGGTGAAGTTTAAGGGGATTTAGGAAATTTTGGGGGGGGATTTGGGGTGGTTCATGGGATTTGGGGTTTTTGTGAGGACAATGGGTGGTTGAAGGGGGATTTGGGGTGGTTAAAGGGGGATTTGGGGTTTTTGTGGTGGGACTTTGGCTGGTTCAAGGGGGATTTGGGGTTTTTGGGATGGTTTAAAGGGGATTTGGAGGATTTTGGGGTGGTTTTGGGGTGGTTTAAGGGGGATTTGGGGAGGTTTAAGGGGGATTTGGGGTTTTGGGGGTGGTTTAAAGGGGATTTGGAGGATTTTGGGGTGGTTTGGGGGTGGTTTAAGGGGGATTTGGGGTGGTTTAAGGGGGATTTGGGGTTTTTGGGATGGTTTAAAGGGGATTTGGAGGATTTTGGGGTGGTTTTGGGGTGGTTTAAGGGGGATTTGGGGTGGTTTAAGGGGGATTTGGGGTTTTTGGGGAGGTTTAAAGGGGATTTGGAGGATTTTGGGGTGGCTTTGGGGTGGTTTTGGGCTTTTTGGGCTCTCTCACCTGGCGGGGGGTTTTCGGGGATCGCCGGCTGCACCCCCTCAATGCTGAGCCAGTGGGCTGAGGGGGGGACACCCCAAAAATGGGGAAATCAGGCTGGGATCACCCCAAAATCATCTCCAGAATGCCCAAATCCACCCCCTCCCCAAATTCTGTAGATTTGAAAAACCCCCATGGCCACCCCCCCAAAATCCCCCTAAAACCACCCCAAAACCCCCCAAAATTCCCTCTTGAACCACCCCAAAATTCCCCTTAAACCGCCCCAAAATCCCCCAAAATTCCCCTTTGAACACCCAAAATTCCCCCAAAATCCCCCTTAAACCACCCCAAAATCCCCCTCTGAACACCCCAAAATCCCCCAAAACTCCCTGCAAACTCCGCAAAAGCCCCAAAATTCCCCCAAATCCCCCCAGAACTCCTCCCAAAATTCCCTCCCAAACCCCCAAAATCCCCCAAATCCCCTTCATATTCCCCAAAATCCCCCCTAATTCCCCCAAATCCCCTTTATAGTCCCCAAAATCCCTCCCAAACGCCCCTAATTCCCCCCAAATCCCCCCAAAATCCCTCCCAAACCCCTCTAATTTCCCCAAAATCCCCCTTATAGTCCCCAAAATCCCTCCCAAACCCCCCTAATTTCCCTCAAATCCCTCAGAACTCCCCCCAAATTCCTCTAATTTCCCCAAAATCCCTCCAAATCCCCTCAAAATCCCCTTTAGATTCCCCAAAACCCCCCCAAAATCCCCTTTATACTCCCCAAAACCCCCTCAAATCCTTTATATTCCCCAAAATCCCCCCAAACCCCCCTAATTTCCCCCCAAATCCCTCAGAACTCCCCCCAAACCCCTCTGATTTCCCCAAAATCCCCTCAAACCCCCTCTGTATTCCCTCCAATCCCTCCCAAAGCCCCCTAATTTCCCCCAAATCCCCTTTATATCCCCCAAAATCCCCCCCAAACCCCCCAAAATCCCCTTTCTATCCCCCCCAAACCCCCCTTTATATTCCCCAAATCCCCCAAACCCCCCCAAATACCTTTTATATCCCCCAAAATCCCCCCCAAACCCCCTTTATATTTCCCAAATTCCCCCCCAAACCCCCTTTATATCCCCCAAAATCCCCCCAAACCCCCTTTATATTCCCCCAAATCCCCCTAAACCCCATTAATTTCCCCAAACCCCCTCAAATCCCCTTTATATTCCCCCAAATCCTCTTTCTATTCCCCAAAATCCCCCCCAAACCCCTCTTTATATTCCCCAAATCCCCCAAACCCCCCCAAATACCTTTTATATCCCCCAAACCCCCTTTATATTTCCCAAATTCCCCCCCAAACCCCCCTTTATATTCGCCCAAACCCCATTAATTTCCCCAAACCCCCTCAAATCCCCTTTATATCTCCCCAAATCCCCTTTATATTCTTCAAAATCCCCCCCAAACCCCTCTTTATATTCCCCAAATCCCCCAAACCCCCCCAAATGCCTTTTATATTCCCCAAAATGCCCCCAAACCCCCTTTATATTCCCCAAAATCCCCCCCAAACCCCCTTTATATTCCCCAAAATCCCCCCAAACCCCCTTTATATTCCCCAAAACCCCCCCCAAACCCCCTTAATTTCCCCAAAATCCCCCCAAACCCCCTTTATATTCCCCAAATTCCCCCCCAAACCCCCTTTATATTCCCAAAATCCCCCCAAATACCTTTTATATCCCCCAAAATCCCCCCAAACCCTCTTTATATTCCCCAAAATCCCCCCAAATTCCCCCGAAATCGCCCCCAGACGCCCTCCCACCCTTGAGGCAGACGTCGAGGGGCACCCTGGGCAGGGGCGTGTTGATGATGTCGCTCAGATCCACCTCCTTCTCCTCGTAGAAATAGAGCTCGCGCCCGCCGCCGCTGGCAAAGCGGAACGGGATGAACTCCTGCGCGTGGAACCCGTACAGCGGCTGAAAAACGGGGAGAAATGGGGAAAAAAGGGAAAAAAATGGGGATTTTCCGGGATTTTATGGGATTTTAGGGGGGGTTTCCCCTCAGATTTGGGGTGTTTCCCCTCGGATTTGGGCTCTTCCCCCTCAGGTTTTAGAGGTTTTCCCTCAGGATGAACTCCTACGCGTGGAACCCGTACAGTGGCTGAAAAACGGGGAAAAATGGGGAAAAATGGGGATTTTCCTGGATTTTATGGGATTTTAGGGGGGGGTTTCCCTCAGATTTGGGCTCTTCCCCCTCAGGTTTCAGAGGTTTTCCCTCAGGATGAACTCCTACGCGTGGAACCCGTACAGTGGCTGAAAAACGGGGAAAAATGGGGAAAAATGGGGATTTTCCTGGATTTTATGGGATTTTAGGGGGGGGTTTCCCTCAGATTTGGGCTCTTCCCCCTCAGGTTTCAGAGGTTTTCCCTCAGGATGAACTCCTGCGCGTGGAACCCGTACAGCGGCTGAAAAATGGGGAGAAATGGGGAAAAATGGGGATTTTCCTGGATTTCATGGGATTTTAGGGGGTGTTTCCCCTCAGATTTGGGCTCTTCCCCCTCAGGTTTTAGAGGTTTTCCCTCAGGATGAACTCCTGCGCGTGGAACCCGTACAGCGGCTGAAAAATGGGGAAAAATGGGGAAAAATGGGGATTTTCCTGGATTTTATGGGATTTTAGGGCGTGTTTCCCCTCAGATTTGGGCTCTTCCCCCTCAGGTTTTAGAGGTTTTTCCTCAGGATGAACTCCTGCGCGTGGAACCCGTACAGCGGCTGAAAAACGGGGAGAAATGGGGAAAAAAGGGAAAAAAATGGGGATTTTCCTGGATTTTATGGGATTTTAGGGGGGGTTTCCCCTCAGATTTGGGGTGTTTCCCCTCAGATTTGGGCTCTTCCCCCTCAGGTTTTAGAGGTTTTCCCTCAGGATGAACTCCTACGCGTGGAACCCGTACAGTGGCTGAAAAACGGGGAAAAATGGGGAAAAATGGGGATTTTCCTGGATTTTATGGGATTTTAGGGGGTGTTTCCCCTCAGATTTGGGCTCTTCCCCCTCAGGTTTTAGAGGTTTTTCCTCAGGATGAGCTCCTGTGCATGGAACCCGTACAGCGGCTGAAAAACGGGGGAAAAAGGGGAAAAATGGGGATTTTCCTGGATTTTATGGGATTTTAGGGGGTGTTTCCCCTCAGATTTGGGCTCTTCCCCCTCAGGTTTTAGAGGTTTTCCCTCAGGATGAACTCCTGCGCGTGGAACCCGTACAGCGGCTGAAAAACGGGGAAAAATGGGGAAAAAAATGGGGATTTTCCTGGATTTTATGGGGGATTTTCCCTCAGTTTTGTTGGAATTTCCCTCAGATTTGTGGTGTTTCCCCTCAGTTTGTGGGAATTTCCCTCAGTTTTGGGGATATTTCCTTCAGATTTGGGCATAGTTCTCACAGTTATGAGGGAGTTTCCCTTGAATTTGTGGAGATTTCCCTCAGATTTGAGGTGTTTCCCCTCAGTTTGAGAGGTCTTCCCTCAGTTTTGTGGGAGTTTCCCTTGGATTCGTGAGAATTTCCCTCAGTTTTGGAAATATTTCCTTCAGTTTTGGAGATATTTCCCTCAATTTTAGGAGGTTTTCCCTCAGGATGAACCCCTGCGTGTGAAACCCATACAGAGGCTGGCAAATGGGAAAAAAAAACAAACTGAGGGTTTTCTGGATTTTGGGGAGATTTCTCTCAAGTTTTGGGAATTTTCCTGAATTTTAAGGCGATTTTCCCTCAATTTTGTGGGAATTTCCCTCAGTTTTGGGGATATTTCCATCAGTTTTGGGAGGTTTTCCCTCAGGATGAACTCCTGAGCATTGAAGCTGTACAGCAGCTGGGAAAGGGTGGAAATGGGTGTTTTCCTTAAATTTTGTGGGAATTTCTTTCAGTTTTGGAAGATTTTCCCTTGATTTTAGGGGGATTTCCTCAATTTGAGGGGGGCCTCTCCATTGATTTTGAAGGTAATTTTTCAATTTTTGGGCAGTTTTACCTCCACATTTTTCAATTTCAAGGCAAAATCCACGTCTGCCGTTGTGAGTTTCCTTCTCTTCCCCATGTGCATGAACTTGAGAGAATCCTGTGGGGGAAAAAAAAGAGATTTTGGGGGAGAATTAGAGGGGAAAAAAGGATTCAGAGAGAGTTTAGGGGGGAAAAAGGATTTGTGAGGGGATTTTGGGGGAAAGAGGAGATTCAAGACGGGATTGGGGGGGGATTTCAGGGGGAAAGGGGGGAAAAGAGAGAAAAAATGTTTAAAATTAGGAAAAAGAAGGGGAAAACAGACGAAAAATGGGATTGAGATGGGAAAATTGGGGGGGAGAGGAGATTTGAGGTGTTGAAGTGCAGTGGGGAGGTGAAAAGGGGGTTTAGGGTGGGAAAAAAGGGGAGAAAATGAGATTTTGTGAGGAATTAAGAGGTAAAAATGATGTTTTGGAGGGAAAAAGGGGGTCAAGAATGGGAAAATGGCGGGAAAGGGAATTTGGGGGGGATTATGGGCTTCAGGAGGGGTTTGGAGGTGGCGTGGGTGAGGAAAAAGGGAATTTTGAGCTCTGAGGGGGTCCCAGCCCCCAAATTTTGGAGTTTCCCCCTGTTCACCCCCCTCCCCCCCAAACCTGAGGGATCCAAGGGGCTCCTGAACCCCCCCAAATCTGGAGGTGTCCCCCTCACCTGCGCCACCTCCTTGAGGCGGTAGCTCGCCTCCTCCGCCAGCAGCTGACACGTCTCCTCAGAGAGCCCCGGCACCCCCATGGCCTCCGCCATCACCTTCATGGACTCGGCGGGCAGCAGCGTGTGGCTCAGCTTCAGCTTCTTCTCCTCCGCCATCTCCGCGCTCTCCCCGAGCCCCCCGAAGCCGCGGGGAGTCCCCAAAAGAGGCCGGCGGGGCCGCGGGGGGAGCGCGGGGAGCCCCGGCCGCTCCTCAGACCGCTGCCGCCGCCGCCATCTTGGCGCGGCCCCTCAGAGCCGCCGCCATCTTGGGGACCCGCCTCCCGCCGTCGCGGGTCCTGGACGGCGCCGGGTTTGTGTAAAAGAAAACGGGGTGAATCAGCATCAAGATGCCTAGAGATAGCTGCGATAATATTATCGCGATATAGCAGTGTGATATGGGGGTAAATCTGGGTTTTTTGGAGGTGTTGGAAGTGGCGGTGATTGCGGGTCACTATGGTCCTGCCAGGACCTGCGAAGAGGCGGGAAAAGGAGGCGGGGAGGTGGCAGCGCGCATGCGCAAGCTGGAGGAGCGCGGGGTAACGGAGTGGGGGAGACCATTGAGGGAGTCGGAGGGATTTTTGCGGGAAATGGGGAGGAAATTGGGGGGACATTGAAAGGACAAGTGGGGGGACATTGAGGGGACAGTTGGGGGGACAATTGGGGTGTCATTGGGGAGGAACGAGGGAAAATGGGGCAGGCCTTTGGAGGGGGGAATGGGGGAAACCATTGGGGAAATGGGGGAGTCATGGGGGTCTCCTCCCGATCTCTCCCCCCTCACAGGACATTGGGATCTTCCAACCATCGCCCCCTCCTCAAATCCGCTAGGACTCCCCAAAATTTTCCCCTCAAATCCACCTGAGAGCCCCTCAAACCTCTTCGAGATGCCCTAAATCCTTCTCGGCCCACCCCAAACCACCCTGAGATCGCCCAAACTCCCTCAAACTCCCTTTAAACCTCCAAATTCCCTTTTTAACTCCTCAAATCCCCTCAACCTCCCCAAATTCCCCTCAAACCCCCCAAATCCCCCCTTTAACCCCCTCAAATCCCCCCGGAAATGCCCCGTGGGTACCGCACGTCCCCGCTGGGCTCTCTGTCCATCCCGGGCCCCCTTTACTCCCTCCGCGTTCTCCGCGTGGGCTACAACCGCCCCAACCCCGACGGCTCCTGCCGCGCCGACGGCTCCGTCACCCTCATCCACGGCGGCCCCTTGACCGTGCTGGTGGACACCGGCGGGCCCTGGCTCCGGCCGCACCTCCCCTGCCTGCTGGGCGCCCACGGCGTCGCCCCTGAGGACATCACGCACGTCGTGGTCACCCACGGGCACTCGGACCACGCGGGCAACCTGAACGCGTTCCCGCGGGCCACGCTGCTGGTGGGCTTCGACCTGAGCCGCGGCGAGGGGCTCTACCTGCCCCACGGGCTGGCGCGGGGAGTGCCCATGGAGCTGCACCCCGGGCACCTCCGCGTCATCCCCACGCCCGGGCACACGCGGGCGCACGTCAGCCTGGTGGCGCTGGGGACGTCGGCGGGCACGGTGGCGGTGGCCGGGGATGTGTTCGAGCACGGCGAGGATGAGGGGGAGTGGGAGGCGCTGAGCGAGGAGCCCGAGGTGCAGAGGAAGAGCAGGGAGGGCTTGGTGGCCGTGGCGGAGGTGATCGTGCCCGGGCATGGGGAGCCCTTCAGGGTGGTCAGGGAGTGGGGGGAGAGACAACGAGAGGAGGAGGAGGAGGAGAAGGAGAATAAGAAAAAAGATGAGAAGAAAAAGGAGGAGGAGGAGGAGGAGGAAGGCGGCCCCTCAGGACATGGAGACACCTGCGGGGACTTCTGAGGGCGTTGCTGTGATTGACAGGAGTCTTGTCCAATCACGTCTCTCGCTGGCCAGGGCCTGAACCAATGAGAGCTTGGGAAATAAAACTCTCTGTTGCCATGGGAACTTGGCGAAGAACAACGGCCCAGTCCATCCCAGTGCCTCCCAGTTCATCCCAGTGACTCCCAGTCCATCCCAGTTCATCCCAGTGACTCCCAGTTATCCCAGTGCCTCCCAGTTCATCCCAGTGCCCTCCCAGTCCATCCCAGTAACCTTCCAGTTCGTCCCGGTTCAGTGTCCCCACAATGTCACCAGAATGTCCCAGGGGCAGGGGTGGGGGGAAGGGGTGATAGCCAATGGGAGAGGGGGCCAATAAAAACCTGCCTACGTCATCAGAGGGCGGGGCCTGCGTTGGGGAAGGGGCCTGGGGCGGGGCTCTGGATTGGGGCGGGGCAAAGGAGTTGTGGGCGGGGCTCTTGACTAGGGGGAGGAGCACAATCAGCCCCAACCAATCAGGACACGCCATGCGCCCCCCCCCCCCCCCCCGATGAGGGGGCGTGGCTTCGCGCCGCTGATATGACGTCATACACCGAGCCAAGCCAATGACGTCATCGCGCGGGGGGGACCCCCAGATTTTATTGCCAAAATTGAGACCCCCGCCCCCCCCAGTGACGCCATCGGGGTCCCCCACGGTCCCAATTTGGGGTCCCCAAAGTGTCCCCAAAGTCCAGGAGTCCCAAAATTGCCCATTTTGGGGTCCCCCAAGGTGTCCCCAATGTCCCCAAGGTGTCTCCAGGGTCTCATTTTAGGGTCCCCCCCCCCAAATTCTGGGGACATTCAGGGGTCCATGAGCAAGGCCAGGCCATAGCAGGGTCCAGGGGAGGGACCCCAAAATGTCCCCAAAATGTCCCCAGGCAGGGTCCTTGGAGAGCACGAGGCCATAGCATGGACAGGACCCCGATGTCCCCAAATGTCCCCAGTTGGGGTCCACGACCGAGGCCAGGCCATGGCGGGGTCCAGGGGTGGCTCCCCGTCGTCACCAATGTCCCCAATTTGGGGACACTCAGGTGTCCAGGGGTCAGTGCCCCGATGTCCCCAATGTCCCTCGATGTCCTCTGTGAATGTCCCCCGATGTCACCTGGTGTCTCCAATGTCCCCATCTGGGGACACTCGGGGGGTCCACGAGGACGTTGTGGGGGTGGGGGGGGGGGGGTGTCCCCAATGTCCCTCGATGTCCTCGATGATGTCCCCAAGTGTCCCCAATCAAGGGTCCATCAGCAGCACCAGCCCGTACCTGGCAGGGCACAGTGATGTCCCCAATGTCCCCAATGTGTCCCCAATGTTCCCAATCCCCCAAAGTCCCCAATCCCATTTTTCCCAAATTTTTCCCATTTTTCCCCCATTTTTGCTCAATGTCCCCAATCCCTCATTGCGCCCCAGTGTCCCCCCGGTGTCGCCCACTGTCCCCACTGTCCCCAATGTCCCCCAATGTCCCCTTGATGTCCCCACTGCCCCCACTCTATTTTCCCAATTTTTTCCCATTTTTACTCAATGTCCCCAATGTCCCCAATCCCCTCAATGTCCCCTTGATGTCCCCAATCCCACTTTCCCAATTTTTTCCCCCATTTTTATTCAATGTCCCCAATGCCCCCAATGTTGCCAATTCCCCCAGTCCCCCCAAATGTCCCCAAAGTCCCCAAAGGTCCCCAATGTCCCCTCGCTGTCCCCACTGTCCCCAATTCCCCCCAATGTCCCCAAAGTGTCCCAAAACTCCCCAATCCCCTCAATGTCCCCAATCCCATTTTCCCAATTTTTCCCCGTCTTTCCCCCATTTTTCCTCAATGTCCCCAACGTGCCCCCATTGACCCCAATGTCCCCCAATGCCCCCAAATGTCCCCAATGTCCCCAATGTCCCCAATGTCCCCCAATGCCCCCAAATGTCCCCAATGTCCCCAATGTCCCCAATGCCCCCAAATGTCCCCAATGTCCCCAATCCATTTTCCCAATTTTTCCCATTTTCCCCCCAATTTTTCCTCAGTATCCCAAATGTCCCCAATGTCCCCAATTCCCTGAAATGTCCCCACTGTCCCCATTCCATTTTCCCAATTTTTTTCCCATCTTTGCTCAATATCCCCACAGACCCCAATGCCCCCAAATGTCCCCAATGTCCCCAATCGATTTTCCCAATTTTTTCCCATTTTCCCCCCTTTTCCTCATTATCCCCAATGTCCCCAATGTCCCCACTGTCCCCAATGTCCCCAATCCATTTTCCCAATTTTTCCCATTTTCCCCCCAATTTTTCCTCAGTATCCCAAATGTCCCCAATGTCCCCAATGTCCCCACTGTCCCCATTCCATTTTCCCAATTTTTTTCGCATCTTTGCTCAATATCCCCACAGACCCCAATGCCCCCAAATGTCCCCAATCCATTTTCCCAATTTTTCCCATTTCCCCCCCAATTTTTCCTCAATATCCCCACTGTCCCCAATGTCCCCAAATGTCCCCAATGTCCCCAATCCATTTTCCCAATTTTTCCCATTTTCCCCCCAATTTTTCCTCAGTACCCCAAATGTTCCCAATGTCCCCCCAATGTCCCCACTGTCCCCACTGTCCCCAATCCATTTTCCCAATTTTTCCCATTTTCCCCCCAATTTTTCCTCAATATCCCCAATGTCCCCAATGTCCCCACTGTCCCCAAGTGCCCCCGTACCTGGCGCTGCCCGTCGGGGGCACACCTTGCCCCAGGTGCGTCAGGCGCCCGGGGTGCAGCAGGGCCCAGCCCGGGGGGGGCGCGGGGGCGACGCAGCCGTAACGGGGGAAGAGCCACCCCCCGCCCTGAAAACCAGTATGGACCAGTATAAACCAGTACGGACCGGTATGGACCAGTATAAACCAGTATAAACCAGTATAAACCAGTATAAACCAGTATAAACCAGTATGGACCAGTAGTATGGACTGGTATGGACCAGTATAAACCGGTATAAACCAGTATAAACCAGCATAAACCGGTATAAACCAGTATGGACCAGTATAAACCAGTATGGACCGGTATGGACCAGTATAAACCAGTATAAACCAGTATAAACCAGTATAAACCAATATAAGCCAGTATGGACCAGTATAAACCGGTATAAACCAGTATAAACCAGGATAAACCAGTATGGACCAGTATGGACCAGTATAAACCAGTATAAACCAGTATGGACCGGTATGGACCGGTATGGACCAGTATAAACCAGTATAAACCAATATAAACCAGTATAAACCAGTATGGACCAGTGACACATCCCAGTAACCCCAGTTCATCCCAGTAACCCCCAGTGCAGCCGTAACGGGGGAACAGCCACCCCCCGCCATAAAAACCAGTATGGACCAGTATGGACCAGTATGGACCCGTATGGACCAGTATAAACCCACATAAACCAGTATGGACCAGTATAAACCAGTATAAACCGCTTCAAGCCAGTACAAATCAGCATGGGCAGGTATAAAGCACTAACCCACCCCTGTGGCACCCAGTTCATCCCAGTAACCCCCAGTTCAAACCAGTAACCACGGGGCACTCGTCCCAGTCCCTCCCCGTCCCTCCCAGTATAAACCAGTTTATCCCAGTCCCTCCCAGTCCCTCCCAGTCCCTCCCAGTATAAACCAGTTTATCCCAGTCCCTCCCAGTATAAACCAGTTTATCCCAGTTTATCCCAGTCCCTCCCAGTCCCTCCCAGTATAAACCAGTTTATCCCAGTCCCTCCCAGTTTATCCCAGTCCCTCCCAGTATAAACCAGTTTATCCCGTTCCGTACGTGGGCGGGGCTCAGGCTGACGCTCAGGCTGATCGTGGCCGAGGGCCGGGCCGGGGCCGAGGGGGCGGGGCCAGAGGGGGCGTGGCCGGAAGGGGCGGGGTCATAACGAACCACGGAGCTCAGCACGGTGCGGCCCTGGGGGGAGGAGAGGGGATAGTGGGCGTGGCCAATAGGGACCACGCCCACACCGACCACGCCCTGATACCGGTGATGTGACCACACCCACTTAAGCCACGCCCACTTTAGTGCAGCCTTTAAAGGCCCCGCCCCATTCTACACCTTCCCTCCCAAGCCACGCCCACAAAACCCACGCCCATCTAGCCACGCCCTTCTCTCCAAGCCCCTCCCCATCACAAGGCCACGCCCCTTTCTGAGGCCCCATCCCTCTGGCCACGCCCATTTCCTTTAGCCCCACCCTTTCCCACCAAGCCCTGCCTCCTCCTTAAGCCCCTCCCCTTTCTGAGGCCCCACCCCTTCCCCTATCCCAGCCCTGCCCATCTGAGGCCACACCCATTTTCCCCAAGGCTCCACCCCTTTCCTCCAAGCCCCTCCCTCTCCCTAAGCCACGCCTCATTCTGAGTCCCCGCCCCTTTCCCTACCCCAGCCCTGTCCCTCTTTGACCACGCCCATTTCCCTTGCCCCACCCATTTTCCCTCCAAGCACCGCCCTCTCCCCAAGCCCCACCCTTTTCCCAGGCCCCTCCCATTCCCCAAGCCCCGCCCCTTTCTCTCAAGCCCCACCCTTTCTCGCAGGCCCCGCCCCTTTTTGCAGGCCCCGCCCACCTTGGGGGCGTATCCCGGGAAGAGGCGGCGGGCGATGGGGGGGAGGAGCTCCCGCAGCGCCCCCTGCAGGACCAGGTCCAGGTGCAGGGACGAGAGGGGAACCGCCCACGAGAGCACCTGGGACAGGTGAGGGACAGGTAAAGACACCTGGGTTACACCCGGGTTACGCCTGGGATACACCTGGGTTACACCTGGGACAGGTAAATACACCTTGGATACACCTGGGTTACACCTGGGACAGGTAAATACACCTGGGTTACACCCGGGTTACACCTGGGATACACCTGGGACAGGTGAGATACACCTGGGTTACACCTGGGAGTGACCCTGATACACCTGGGACAGGTAAATACACCTGGGATACACCCGGGTTACACCTGGGATACACCAGGGATACACCTGGGATAGGTAAATACACCTGGGATACACCTGGGACAGGTAAATACACCTGGCTTACACCCGGGTTACACCTGGGATACACCTGGGACAGGTAAATACACCTGGGTTACACCTGGGTTACACCTGGGACAGGTAAATACACCTGGGTTACACCTGGGCTACACCTGGGATACACCTGGGACAGGTGAGATACACCTGGGTTACACCTGGGAGTGACCCTGATACACCTGGGACAGGTAAATACACCTGGGATACACCCGGGTTACACCTGGGATACACCTGGGACAGGTAAATACACCTGGATTACACCTGGGAGTGACCCTGATACGACCGGGAACAGGTGAGATACACCCAGGTTACACCTCAGATACACCTGGGTTATGCCTGGGTTACACCTGGGTTACGCCTGGGTTACGCCTGGGACAGGTAAATACACCTGGGTCACACCTGGGTTACACCTGGGAGTGACCCTGATACACCTGGGACAGGTGAGATACACCCAGGTTACACCTCAGATACACCTGGGTTATGCCTGGGTTACGCCTGGTTACACCTGGGTTACGCCTGGGACAGGTAAATACACCTGGGTTACACCTGGGATACACCTGGGACAGGTAAATACACCTGGGTTACACCTGGGTTACACCTGGGAGTGACCCTGATACACCTGGGACAGGTAAATACACCTGGGATACACCCGGGTTACACCTGGGATACACCTGGGTTACGCCTGGGACAGGTAAATACACCGGGGTTACACCTGGGTTACACCTGGCACTGGCCCCGCCCACCAGGACAAACCAAAGCTCCACAATTGAGCCCCCGCCCCCATGTTTAAGCCCCGCCCTATTTTCTGCGACACCCCCTTTAAAGCCCCACCCCCATTGTGAAGCCCCGCCCCCATTTTGAAGCCCCACCCTCCAATTTTTAGGCTCCTGCCCCATTTTTTGGCTCCACCCCCATTTTAAGGGTCCCACCCCCCAATTTTTGGGGTTCCAAATCCCATTTTGAAACCCCGCCCACATTTTAGAGGCCACGCCCCGTTTTTTGGGGCCCATCTAATTTTTTAGGTCCCACCCCCATTTTTAGGGGGGGTCCACCCCCTTTGAAGCCCCTCCCACATTGGGAAGCCCCACCCCCATTCTATAGCTCCACCCCCTCATTTGGAAGCCCCGCCCATGTCGTGATGCTCTGTCCGCCCCTCAAAGCCCCGCCCATCCCTCGAAGCCCCGCCCACCTCGTGATGCTCCGCCCACCCCCCTCGAAGCTCCGCCTCCTCTCGCAGCTCCCGCCCGAACTGCGCCGAGAACAGCGGGAACTGGAACACGTCAGGGCAGGGCTGGAAAACGGGAAAATCACCCCAAAAATCACCCTGGGAACCCCAAAAACACCAAAAACACCAAAATCACAAAATCCTGAAACAATCCCCAAAAATATCACCCCAAAAATCCCCCCAAAAATTCCCCAAAAATCCCCCAAAAAATCCCCCACAAATGGGAACAGCGGGAACCGGAACACGTCAGGGCAGGGCTGGAAAACGGGAAAATCACCCCAAAAATCACCCTGGGAACCCCAAAAACACCAAAAACACCAAAATCACAAAATCCTGAAACAATCCCCAAAAATATCACCCCAAAAATCCCCCCAAAAATCCCCCAAAAACGGGAACAGCGGGAACCAGAACACGTCAGGGCAGGGCTGGAAAACGGGAAAATCACCCCAAAAATCACCCTGGGAACCCCAAAAACACCAAAAACACCAAAATCACAAAATCCTGAAACAATCCCCAAAAATATCACCCCAAAAATCCCCCCAAAAATCCCCCAAAAACGGGAACAGCGGGAACCGGAACACGTCAGGGCAGGGCTGGAAAACGGGAAAATCACCCCAAAAATCACCCTGGGAACCCCAAAAACACCAAAAACACCAAAATCACAAAATCCTGAAACAATCCCCAAAAATATCACCCCAAAAATCCCCCCAAAATCCCCCAAAAAATCCCCCAAAAACGGGAACAGCGGGAACTGGAACACGTCAGGGCAGGGCTGGAAAACGGGAAAATCACCCCAAAAATCACCCAGAGAACCCCAAAAAACAAAATCACAAAATCCTGAAACAATCCCCAAAAACATCACCCCAAAAATCCCCCAAAAAATCCCCCCAAAAACGGGAACAGCGGGAACTGGAACACGTCAGGGCAGGGCTGGAAAACACAAAATTCACCCCAAAAATCACCCTGGGAAACCCAAAAACACCAAATTATTGAAAACCCCAAAATCCCCAAAAAATCCCCCAAAAAAATCCAAAAAATTTTTTTAAAAATCCCCAAAAAATCCCCCAACCTCCCAACAAAATTCCTCAAAAATCCCCAAAAAATTCCCCAAAAAAATCCCCAAAAAATCACCAAACCCCCCCCCCAAAATCCCAAAAAATCCCCCCAAAAATTCCCAAAGAATCCCCAAAAAATTTCAAAAAAAATTCCCTAAAAAACCTCAAAAAAATCCCAAAATCCCAAAGGTGAGGGCGATTTTGGGGTGATTTTTTGGGGGATTTTGGGGAGACTTCGGGCATTTTTGGGGTGATTTTGGGGAATATTTTGGGGATATTTGTAGGGAATTTTTGGGGTGATTTTGGGGATATTTTTGGGGTGATTTTGGGGATATTTTGGGGTGATTTTAGGGGTATTTTTGGGGTGATTTTGGGTTGATTTTTGGGTATTTTGGGGGTGATTTTTGGGTGATTTGGGGGTAAATCTGGGGGTAAATTTGGGGGATTTTGGGGATATTTTTAGGGATATTTTTGGGGTGATTTTAGGGATGTTTTTGGGGTGATTTTGGGTTGATTTTGGGATGATTTTGGAGTGATTTTGGGATGATTTTGGGGTGATTTTGGGATGCTTTTGGGGTGATTTTAGGGATATTTTTGGGGTGATTTTGGGGATATTTTAGGAATATTTTTGGGGTGATTTTGGGGATATTTTTAGGAATATTTTCGGGGTGATTTTGGGGATATTTTAGGAATATTTTTGGTCTGATTTTGAGGTGATTTTGGGGATATTTTGGGGTATTTTTGGGGTGATTTTTGGGGATTTTTGGGGTGATTTTGGGGTGATTTTGGGGGTATTTTTGGGGTATTTTTGGGGTGATTTCGGTACCTCCTGGAACAGATTCTCCCGCAGGACCCGGCTGTAGTTGGGGTGCAGGTACAGCTGGTCCCAGTCCTGTGGGAAAGTGCCATTACTGGGACAAACTGGGACAAACTGGGACAAACTGGGACAAACTGGGAGCACTGGGAGGGGTTGCTGGTCACTGCTCTGCACTGCTTTACACCAATCTATACCGGTTTATACTGGTTTCTATTCGTCTATACTGGTTTATATCAATTTATACTGGTCCGTACTGGTTTATACTGGTTTTTTTACCCACCCAGGGGTTCCGGGGCCTCTCCCAGAGCTCGGGGTGCCTCCGCCCGGTGCTGTTGTAGCCGTTGGTCACCAGGAGGTGCCCGAAGTGGCGCCGGTTGGTGACGTGCAGGAACAGCCCCTGGGGACACCCCGAAACCCCCCAAATTCACCTCAAAATCCGCCCAAAAATCACCCTAAATTCACCCAAAGTTCACCCTAAAATTGCTCCAAAATTCACCCAAAATCCCCCCAAAATTCACCCAAAATTCACCCTAAAATCGCCCCAAGTCCACCCCAAAGTTCCCCCTAAAATCGCCCCAAAATTCACCCCAAAACTCACCCTAAAATCGCCCCAAATCCACCCAAAATTTACCCCCAAATCCCCCAAACGTCCCCCCAAAATTCACCCAAAATTCCACCCTAAAATTGCCCCAAAATTTCACCCAAAAATTGTCCCAAAATTCCACTCTAAAATCGCCCAAAATCCACCCTAAATTCACCCAAAATCCACCCAAAGTTCCCCCTAAAATTGCCCCAAAATTCACCCCAAAACTCACCCTAAAATCCCCCTAAATCCACCCAAAATTTACCCCCAAACGTCCCCCCAAAATTCCACCCAAAAATTGCCCCAAAACTTCACCCAAAAATCGTCCCAAAATTCCACTCTAAAATCGCCCAAAATCCACCCTAAATTTGCCCAAAATTTACCCTAAAATCGCCCAAAATTCACCCTAAATTCACTCAAAGTCCACCCTAAAGTTCCCCCAAAAATCACCCCAAAATTCACCCCAAAACTCACCCTAAAATCGCCCCAAATCCACCCAAAATTTACCCCCAAATCCCCCAAACGTCCCCCCAAAATTCACCCAAAATTCCACTCTGAAATCGCCCAAAATTCACCCTAAATTCACCCTAAATTCACCCAAAATTTACCCTAAAATCGCCCAAAATTCACCCTAAATTCACCCTAAATTCACCCAAAATCCACCCTAAAGTTCCCCCAAAATTCACCTTAAAAATCGCCCCAAATCTACCCTAAAATCGCCCCAAAATCGCCCCAAAATTCCACCTAAAATCGTCCCAAAGTTCCACCCAAAAAACCCCAAAGATTCGCCCTAAAACCCCCCAAAATCCCCTCAAAATTCACCCAAAATTCACCCGAAATCCACCCAAAATTCACCCTAAATCCACCCAAAATTCACCTTTAAAATTTAAGATTTTGGAGTGATTTTGGGCTGATTTTGGGGATATTTTGGGCTGATTTTGGGGCTATTTTGGGCTGATTTGGGGCTCTCACCTTCTCGCGGGCGCGGGCGCAGAACGCCATGTCGGGGTCCAGGTGGGCGTGGTCGAACACAGGCCCCTCCCCCAGCGGCCCCCGCAGCGCGGCCCCGCCCACCAGGTAGGCGCGGCTGACGTAGGGCACGTTCCACACGCCCCTGGCCACGCCCACAAAGTGTGACGTCACACGGGACACGCCCACAACAAACCCCGCCCTCCCCGGGCCACACCCGCAGCAAGCCCCGCCCACCCAGCCCACACCCACATCAAGCCCCGCCCACCCTGGTCACACCCACATCAAGCCCCGCCCACCCTGGCCACACCCACATCAAGCCCCACCCATCCTGGCCACACCCACACAAACCATGCCCTCGTGTGAGGCCAGGGACACACCCACACCAAGCCCCGCCCACCCTGACCACACCCACACAAACCACGCCTTCGTGTGAGGTCAGGGACACGCCCACACCAAGCCCCGCCCACCCAGACCACACCCACAACAAGCCATACCCCCATGCCCCGCCCTTCTAAGGCCACGCCCACGCAAACCACACCCAACACAGGCCACGCCCATATGTGAGGTCAGGGACACGCCCACAACAAGCCCCGCCCACCCCACATGGACACGCCCATCAAAGCCCCGCCCACCCACCTATTTCAAGTATCCCTGTGCCCACGTGCCCAGGTGTGCCCAGGTGTGTGCCCAGGTGTATCCCAACCATGCCCAGGTGTGCCCAGGTGTGCCCGGGTGTGCCCAGGTGTGCCCAGGTGTGCCCAGCTGTATTTAGTGTGCCCAGGTGTGCCCAGATGTGCCCAGGTGTGTACCCAGGTGTGCCCAGGTGTGTTCCCAGCCGTGCCCAGGTGCGTGCCCAGCCGTGCCCAGGTGTGCCAGGTGTGCCTCACCTGCGGTGCCCGTGCAGGATCTCCAGGTAGTCGGGTGCCCGCGCGTAGAAGCCCTCGGGGCTCAGGGCGCCCCAGAAGTTGGACCAGAGGTGCCCCGGGCGGGACAGGAGCGGGGCCAGCACCTGCCTGGGGACAGGGACACACCTGGGCACACCTGGGCACACCCGGGCACACCCGGGCACACCCGGGGACACCTGGGGACACCTGGGGACACCTGAGGGTCATTTGGGGACACCTGAGGGACACCTGGGGACACACCTGGGGACACCCGGGCACACCTGGGGACACCTGAGGGTCATTTGGGGACACCTTAGGGACACCTGGGGACACCTGGGGACACCTGAGGGTCATTGATGATCACCTGAGGGACACCTGAGGGTCATTTGGGGACACCTGGGGGACACCTGGGGACACCTGAGGGTCATTTGGGGACACCTGGGGGACACCTGGGGACACCTGGGGACAGCTGGGGACACACCTGGGGACACCTGAGGGGTTTGGGGACACCTGAGGGACACCTGGGGGACACCTGAGGGTCATTTGGGGACACCTGAGGGACACCTGGGGGGTTTGAGGACACCTGAGGGGCACCTGAGGGACACCTGGGGGACACCTGGGGACAGCTGAGGGTCATTTGGGGACACCTGAGGGACACCTGGGGACACCTGAGGGACACCTGAGGGTCATTGATGATCACCTGAGGGACACCTGGGGACACCTGAGGGACACCTGAGGGGCACCTGAGGGTCATTGATGATCACCTGAGGGACACCTGAGGGTCATTTGAGGACACCTGGGTGACACCTGGGCACACCTGGGGATACCTGAGGGGTTTGGGGACACCTGAGGGGTTTGGGGACACCTGAGGGGCACCTGAGGGACACCTGGGGGACACCTGAGGGGTTTGGGGACTCAGGGCTCACTCACAGGTCACTCAGGGTCAGTGGTCACTCAGGGTCACTCGGGGTCACTCAGGGTCACTCATTGGTCACTCAGGGTCAGAGGTCACTCACTGGTCACTCAGGGTCACTCATTGGTCACTCATTGGTCACTCAGGGTCACTCAGTGGTCACTCATTGGTCACTCAGGGTCACTCAGTGGTCACTCAGGGGTCACTCAGGGGTCACTCATTGGTCACTCAGGGTCACTCAGTGGTCACTCAGGGGTCACTCAGTGGTCACTCAGTGGTCACTCATTGGTCACTCGGGGTCACTCAGGGTCACTCAGGGTCACTCAGTGGTCACCCAGTGGTCACTCATTGGTCACTCAGGGGTCACTCATTGGTCACTCAGGGTCACTCAGGGGTCACTCAGGGGTCACTCATTGGTCACTCAGGGTTACTCAGGGGTCACTCAGGGGTCACTCCGGGTCACTCAGGGGTCACTCATTGGTCACTCGGGGTCACTCATTGGTCACTCAGTGGTCACTCATTGGTCACTCATTGGTCACTCAGGGGTCACTCAGGGGTCACTCAGGGTCACTCATTGGTCACTCAGGGGTCACTCAGGGGTCACTCAGTGGTCACTCATTGGTCACTCAGGGGTCACTCAGGGGTCACCCAGTGGTCACTCATTGGTCACTCAGGGGTCACTCATTGGTCACTCAGGGTCACTCAGGGGTCACTCAGGGGTCACTCATTGGTCACTCAGGGTTACTCAGGGGTCACTCAGGGGTCACTCCGGGTCACTCAGGGGTCACTCATTGGTCACTCAGTGGTCACTCAGGGGTCACTCAGGGTCAGAGGTCACTCAGGGTCACTCAGGGGTCACTCAGGGGTCACTCAGGGTCACTCAGGGGTCACTCAGGGGTCACTCAGGGGTCACTCATTGGTCACTCAGGGTCACTCAGTGGTCACTCAGTGGTCACTCATTGGTCACTCAGGGTCACTCAGTGGTCACTCAGGGTCACTCATTGGTCACTCAGGGGTCACTCAGTGGTCACTCATTGGTCACTCATTGGTCACTCAGGGGTCACTCAGGGGTCACTCAGGGTCACTCAGTGGTCACTCAGGGGTCACTCAGGGGTCACTCAGGGTCACTCATTGGTCACTCAGGGGTCACTCAGGGGTCACTCAGTGGTCACTCATTGGTCACTCAGGGGTCACTCAGGGGTCACTCAGTGGTCACTCATTGGTCACTCAGGGGTCACTCAGGGGTCACCCAGTGGTCACTCATTGGTCACTCAGGGGTCACTCATTGGTCACTCAGGGTCACTCAGGGGTCACTCAGGGGTCACTCATTGGTCACTCAGGGTTACTCAGGGGTCACTCAGGGGTCACTCCGGGTCACTCAGGGGTCACTCATTGGTCACTCAGGGTCACTCAGGGTCACTCAGGGGTCACTCAGGGGTCACTCATTGGTCACTCAGGGGTCACTCAGGGTCACTCAGGGTCACTCATTGGTCACTCAGTGGTCACTCAGGGGTCACTCAGGGTCAGAGGTCACTCAGGGTCACTCAGGGGTCACTCAGGGGTCACTCAGGGTCACCCAGGGGTCACTCAGGGGTCACTCAGTGGTCACTCATTGGTCACTCAGGGTCACTCAGTGGTCACTCAGGGTCACTCATTGGTCACTCATTGGTCACTCAGGGGTCACTCAGTGGTCACTCAGGGGTCACTCAGGGGTCACTCGGGGTCACCCCGTACCTGTTCTGCTCTATCAGTGCCCTCAGCGCTCCGCGGTCGCTCAGGGCGACGTCGCTGTCCAGGCTCAGGTAGAGCTCGCAGCGCGGGTCCCGCCGGCACAGCGACCTGCGCCACGCCGAAACCCCAAAATCGCCCCAAAAACACCCCAAAATCACCCCAAAAAACCCCCAAAACCCCAAAAATCACCCCAAAAACACCCCAAAATCACCCCAAAATCACCCGGGACACCCCAAAATCACCCGGGGCACCCCAAAATCACCCCAAAAATCACCCCAAAAATCACCCGGAGCACCCCAAAATCACCCCAAAACCGCCCCAAAAATCACCCGGGGCACCCCAAAAACCCCAAAAACCACCCAGGACACCCCAAAAATCACCTTGGGACATCCCAAAATCACCCGGGACACCCCAAAAACCCCAAAAACCACCCAGGACACCCCAAAAATCACCTTGGGACATCCCAAAATCACCCGGGACACCCCAAAAACCCCAAAAATCACCTGGGGCACCCCAAAAATCACCTGGGACACCCCAAAATCACCAGGGACACCCAAAAAACGCCAAAAATCACCCGGGGCACCCCCAAAATCACCTGGGACACTCCAAAAATCACCCGGGGCACCCCAAAAACCCCAAAAATCACCCGGGACACCCCAAAATCACCCGGGGCACCCCAAAAATCACTTGGGACACCCCAAAAATCACCTGGGACACCCCAAAAACCCCAAAAATCACCCGAGACACCCCAAAAATCACCTGGGGCACCCCAAAACCGGCTCAGGGACCCCAAAAACGGGTCAGGGGACCCCCCCAAAAATGACCCCGCCCACCCCCCCATTTAGCCAACTGTTGGCCCCTCCCGCTTTTGGCCCCTCCCCCTTTTGCCCCTCCCTTCTTTAGCCCCCCTTTAAGCCCCTCCCCCTTTTCCCCAGCCTCTCCCCCCTTAGCCCCGCCCCCTTTGTCCTCCCTGCCCCTTTTTGGCCCCTTTGACCCCGCCCCTTTTAGCCCCGCCCCCATACATGACGAGCTCTCAGGACATGCTCCTCCCCTTTTCCCTTTAGCCCCGCCCCCTTTGACCCCTTAGCCCCTCCCCTTTCCTTTTAGCCCCACCCCCTTTCCCTTTAGCACCACCCCCTTAGGCCCCGCCCCTGTACATGCCGAGCTCTCGGGCCGCCCCTCCTTCTTTAGCCCCACCCCCTTTCCCTTTAGCTCCTCCCCTTTTACCCCTCCCCCTTAGGCCCCGCCCCCTTTAGCTCCTCCCCCCGTATGTGCCGAGCTCTTGGGCCGCCCCTCCCTCTTTAGCCCCACCCCCTTTCCCTTTATCCCCGCCCCCTTTAGGCCCCGCCCCCCATACATGCCGAGCTCTCGGGCCGCCCCCCTTTCCCTTAGGCCCCTCCCCCTTTCCCTTAGGCCCCACCCCTTTCCCTTAGGCCCCACCCCTTTCCCTTAGGCCCCGCCCCCCGTACATGCCGAGCTCTCGGGCCGCCCCTCCCCCCAGCCCCTCCCCCTCGCGGTGGGCGGAGCTGAAGCGGCGCCGGAGGCGGGGCCAGAGCGAGTCCAGCAGGGGGGCGTGGCCTGGGACCTGGGGGAGGGGACAGAGAGGGGACAGTGGGGACAGCGGGAAAAATGGGGGAAAAAATGGGGAAAACGGGACTGGGGACGTTGGGGACATTGGGGACGTTGGGGACATTGGGGACAGTGGGGACATTGGGGGGATTGGGGACATTGGGGGGATTGGGGACATTGGGGGGATTGGGGACATTTGGGGACATTGGGGACAGTGGGAAAAATGGGGGAAAAAATGGGGAAAACGGGACTGGGGACACTGGGGGGAAATGGGGACAGTGGGGACATCGGGGACATCGGGGGGATTGGGAAAAAATTGGTGAAAATGGGAAAAAACGGGATTGGGGACGTTGGGGACATTGGGGACATTGGGGGGATTGGGGACATTTGGGGACAGTGGGGGAAAATGGGGGAAATTAGGGGGGAAAAGGGATTGGGGACATTGGGGACATTTGGGGACATTGCGGGACATTTATGGCATTGGGGACATTTTTGGGATTTGGGGACATTGGGGACATATGGGGGGATTGGGGACATTGGGGGAAAACGGGGAAAAATGGGATTGGGGACATTTGGGGGAATTAGGGGGATTTGGGGACATTGGGGACATTGGGAAAAATGGGGAAAATGGGGAGGAAAAGGAATTGAGGACATTTGGGGACATTTTTGGGATTTGGGGATTTAGGGGAATTTGGGGACATCGGGGATATTTTTGGGATTTGGGGACATTGGGGGGATTGGGGACATTGGGAAAAAATGGAGGGAAATGGGGAAAATGGGACTGGGGACATTGGGGGGAAATGGGGACAGTGGGGACATTCATGGGATACGGGGACATCGGGGAGATCGGGGGGATTGGGAAAAAATTGGTGAAAATGGGAAAAAACGGGATTGGGGACGTTGGGGACATTGGGGACATTGGGGACATTGGGGGGATTGGGGACACTGGGAAAAATAGGGGAAAAAATGGGGAAAATGGGACTGGGGACATTGGGGACATTGGGGACATTTGGGGGATTTGGGGACATTGGGAAAAAATGGGGAGAAAAATGGGGAAAACCGGGAAAAATTGGGAAAATGGGATTGGGGACATTGGGGACATTGGGGACATTTTTGGGACTTGGGACATTTGGGGCACATTAGGGGGGGTTGGGGCTATTTTGGGATATTTCGGACATTTGGGGACATTGGGGACACCGGGGACATTGGGGACATTTGGGGACACTGGGAAAAATGGGGAAAAAAATTGGGAAAATGGGATTGGGGACATTGGGGACATTGGGGGACATTTATGGGATTGGAGAAATTTTTGGGATTTGGGGACATTGTGGAGATTTGGGGACATTGGGGACATTGGGGGAAAATGGGGGAAATTGGGGGGGGAAAGGGATTGGGGACATTTGGGGACATTTGGGGACATTTTTGGGATTTGGGGATTTAGGGGAATTTGGGGACATTGGGGTCATGGGAGATATTTTTGGGATTTGGGAGCTTTGGGGACATTGGGGACAGTTTTGGGATTGGGGACATTGGGAAAAAATGGAAGAAAATGGGGAAAATGGGATTGGGGACATTGGGGACATTGGGGACATTCGGGGGATTTGGGGACATTGGGAAAACAACTGGGAAAACAGGGTTTGGGACATTGGGGACATTGGGGACATTTATGGCATTGGGGACATTGGGGGGACATTGGGGACATTTATGGGATTGGGGACATTTGGGGGATTTGAGGACATTGGGGACATTTTTGGGACTTGGGACATTTGGGGCACATTAGGGGGGGTTGGGGCTATTTTGGGATATTTCGGACATTTGGGGACTTTGGGGACATTGGGGACATTGGGGACATTTGGGGACACTGGGAAAAATGGGGAAAAAAATTGGGAAAATGGGATTGGGGACATTGGGGACATTGGGGGACATTTATGGGATTGGAGAAATTTTTGGGATTTGGGGACATTGTGGAGATTTGGGGACATTGGGGACATTGGGGGAAAATGGGGGAAATTGGGGGGGGAAAGGGATTGGGGACATTTGGGGACATTTGGGGACATTTTTGGGATTTGGGGATTTAGGGGAATTTGGGGACATTGGGGTCATGGGAGATATTTTTGGGATTTGGGAGCTTTGGGGACATTGGGGACAGTTTTGGGATTGGGGACATTGGGAAAAAATGGAAGAAAATGGGGAAAATGGGATTGGGGACATTGGGGACATTGGGGACATTCGGGGGATTTGGGGACATTGGGAAAACAACTGGGAAAACAGGGTTTGGGACATTGGGGACATTGGGGACATTTATGGCATTGGGGACATTGGGGGGATTTGAGGACATTGAGGACATTTATGGGATTTGGGACATTGGGGACATTGGGGGGACATTGGGGACATTTATGGCATTGGGGACATTTGGGGGATTTGAGGACATTGGGGACATTGGGGGGACATTGGGGACATTTATGGGATTGGGGACATTTGGGGGATTTGAGGACATTGGGGACATTTTTGGGACTTGGGACATTTGGGGCACATTAGGGGGGGTTGGGGCTATTTTGGGATATTTCGGACATTTGGGGACTTTGGGGACATTGGGGACATTGGGGACATTTGGGGACATTGGGGACATTTGGGGACATTGGGGACATTGGGGACATTTGGGGACTTTGGGGACATTGGGGACATTGGGGACATTTGGGGACATTGGGGACATTTGGGGACATTGGGGACACCGGGGACATTGGGGACATTTGGGGACATTGGGAAAAATGGGGAAAAAAATTGGGAAAATGGGATTGGGGACATTGGGGACATTTATGGGATTGGGGGACATTGGGGACATTGGGGACATTTATGGAATTTGGGGACAGTGGGGTGAATTTTAGTGATTTTAGGAATATTTTTGGGGTGGTTTGGGGGATACTTTGGGATATTTTTGGGGTGATTTTTGGGGTGAATTTGGGATATTTTGGTCGGTGAATTCAGGGTATTTTTGGGGTGATTTTTGGGGTGATTTTTGGAATACTTTGAGGATATTTTAGGGATATTTTTGGAATATTTTAGGGATATTTTTGGGGTGATTTTGGGGTGAATTTGGGATATTTCAGGGATATTTTGGGGTCCCACTCACGGCGTTGTGCAGGAACAGCCCCAGCCTCTCCTGGGGATATTCTGGGAATATTTAAAGGATATTTTGGGATATTTTGGAATATTTAAAGGATATTTTGGGGGTATTTTTGGAATATTTAAAGGATATTTTGGGGGTATTTTTGGAATATTTAAAGGATATTTTGGGGGTATTTTTGGAATATTTAAAGGATATTTTGGGGATATTTTTGGAATATTTAAAGGATATTTTGGGGATATTTAAAGGATATTTTTGGGGATATTTTCGGAATATTTAAAGGATATTTTGGGGGTATTTTTGGAATATTTAAAGGATATTTTGGGGGTATTTTCGGAATATTTAAAGGATATTTTGGGGATATTTTGGAATATTTAAAGGATATTTTGGGATATTTTGGAATATTTAAAGGATATTTTGGGGGTATTTTTGGAATATTTAAAGGATATTTTGGGGGTATTTTTGGGGTGAATTTGGGACATTTTTGGGGTGATTAGTGCAGATTTTGGGGTGTCACTCACAGCATTGTGCAGGAACAGCCCCAGCCTCTCCCGGGGGTATTTTGGGAATATTTAAAGGATATTTTGGAATATTTAAAGGATATTTTGGAATATTTAAAGAATATTTTGGGGATATTTTGGGGATATTTTGGGAACATTTAAAGGATATTTTGGGGATATTTAAAGGATATTTTTGGAATATTTTGAGGATATTTTGGGGGTATTTTAAGGACATTTTTGGGGTGAATTTGGGACATTTTTGGGGTGATTAGTGCAGATTTTGGGGTGTCACTCACAGCGTTGTGCAGGAACAGCCCCAGCCTCTCCCGGGGGTAGCTGAGCTCCCGCAGGCGCCGCAGGAATTGGGGCAGGAACGGGGTGGGCTCGGCCACAAAGACCCCGATGAGCACCCAGGGCAGCGCCTCGGCCTGGGGACGGCACAGAAATCACTGAAACCCCCCCAAAACCACCAAAACCACCAAAAATGACAGAAAGCCACCCAAAAAAACCCAAAAAACAACCCAAAAAACCCCAAAAATGAGAGAAACTCACCCAAAAAACCCCCAAAAAATGACAGAAACCCACCCAAAAACTCCAAAAAAACCCCAAAAATAACAGAAACCCACCCAAAAACCCCCAAAAACACCAAAAATCACAGAAACCCACCCAAAAACCCCAAAAAACCCCAAAAATCACAGAAACCCACCCAAAAACCCCCCAAAAAACCCCCAAAAATGACAGAAACCCACCCAAAAACCCCAAAAAACACCAAAAATCACAGAAACCAACCCAAAAACCCCCAAAAACACCCCAAAAATAACAGAAACCCACACAAAAACCCCCAAACACACCAAAAAATCACAGAAAGCCACCCAAAACCCCCCCAAAAACCACCAAAAAAACCCCCAAAAATGACAGAAACTCACCCAAAAACCCCCAAAAAATGACAGAAACCCACCCAAAAAACCCCAAAAACCCCCCAAAAATCACAGAAACCCACCCAAAAACCCCCCAAAAAACCCCAAAAATCACAGAAACCCACCCAAAAACCCCCCAAAAAACCCCAAAAAATGACAGAAACCCACCCAAAAACCCCAAAAAACACCAAAAATCACAGAAACCAACCCAAAAACCCCAAAAAACACCCCAAAAATAACAGAAACCCACACAAAAACCCCCAAACACACCAAAAAATCACAGAAACCAACCCAAAAACCCCCCAAAAAACCCCCAAAAATGACAGAAACCCACCCAAAAACTCCAAAAAAACCCCAAAAATAACAGAAACCCACCCAAAAACCCCCAAAAACACCAAAAATCACAGAAACCAACCCAAAAACCCCAAAAAACACCCCAAAAATAACAGAAACCCACCCAAAAACCCCCAAACACACCAAAAAATCACAGAAAGCCACCCAAAACCCCCCCAAAAACCACCAAAAAAACCCCCAAAAATGACAGAAACTCACCCAAAAACCCCCCAAAAATCACAGAAACCCACCCAAAAAACCCCAAAAACCCCCCAAAAATCACAGAAACCCACCCAAAAACCCCCCAAAAAACCCCAAAAATCACAGAAACCCACCCAAAAACTCCAAAAAAACCCCAAAAATAACAGAAACCCACCCAAAAACCCCAAAAAACACCAAAAATCACAGAAACCAACCCAAAAACCCCAAAAAACACCCCAAAAATAACAGAAACCCACACAAAAACCCCCAAACACACCAAAAAATCACAGAAAGCCACCCAAAACCCCCCCAAAAACCACCAAAAAAACCCCCAAAAATGACAGAAACTCACCCAAAAACCCCCCAAAAATGACAGAAACCCACCCAAAAAACCCCAAAAACCCCCCAAAAATCACAGAAACCCACCCAAAAACCCCCCAAAAAACCCCAAAAATCACAGAAACCCACCCAAAAACCCCCCAAAAAACCCCAAAAATCACAGAAACCAACCCAAAAACCCCAAAAAACACCAAAAATCACAGAAACCAACCCAAAAACCCCAAAAAACACCAAAAATAACAGAAACCCACACAAAAACCCCCAAACACACCAAAAAATCACAGAAAGCCACCCAAAACCCCCCCAAAAACCACCAAAAAAACCCCCAAAAATGACAGAAACTCACCCAAAAACCCCCAAAAAATGACAGAAACCCACCCAAAAAACCCCAAAAAATGACAGAAACCCACCCAAAAAACCCCAAAAAACCCCAAAAATCACAGAAACCCACCCAAAAAACCCCAAAAACCCCCCAAAAATCACAGAAACCCACCCAAAAACCCCCCAAAAAACCCCAAAATGACAGAAACCCACCCAAACCCCCCCCAAAAACCACCAAAAAAAACCCCAAAAATGACAGAAACTCACCCAAAAAAACCCAAAAAACACCAAAAAAACCCCAAAAATGACAGAAACCCATCCCAAAAAACCCCAAAAATGACAGAAACCCACCCAAAAAATCCCCCCCAAACCCCCAAACCCCCAAAAATGACAGAAATCCACCCAAAAAACCCCAAAACCACACAAAAAAAAAAAAAAAATCCCTCAGGACCCCCTAAACCCCTCCCAGGAGCCCCCCAAAATCCCCTCAGGACCCCCCAAATCCTCCCAAAATCCCCAAATCCCCCTCAGGACCCCCCAAATCCCCTTCAAGACCCCCCAAAATCCCCCCTAAACCCCTTCAGGACCCCCCCAAATCCCCCCCAAACTCCCCCCAAATCCCCTCAGGACCCCCAAAATGCTCTCAGGACCCCGCAAATCCCTCCTAAACACCCTCAGGACCCCCCAAAATCCCCCCAGGACCCCCCTAAACCCCCCCAGAACCCCCCCAAATCCCCTCAGGACCCCCAAAATCTCCCCTAAACCCCCCCAATCCCCCCCTAAACCCCCTCTGGACCCCCCAAATCCCCCCCAAAATCCCCCAAATCCCCCCCAAATCCCCTCAGGACCCCCAAAATGCTCTCAGGACCCCTCAAATCCCCCCCAAATCCCCCCTAAACACCCTCAGGACCCCCCAAATCCCCCCCAGGACCCCTCAAATCCCCCCCAAATCCCCCTCAGGACCCCCCAAATCTCCCCTAAATCCCCCAATCCCCCTCTAAACCCCCCCAGGACCCCCCAAATCCCCCCCAAAATCCCTGAAATCCCCTCAGGACCCCCAAAATGCTCTCAAGACCCCCCAAATCCTCCCCAAATCCCCCCCTAAACCCCCTCAGGACCCCCCCAAATCCCTCTCAGGACTCCCCAAAATGCTCTCAGGACCCCCCAAATCTCCCCTAAACCCCCCCAGGACCCCTCAAATCCCCCCCAGGACCCCTCAAATCCCCCTCCAAACCCTCTCAGGCCCCCCCAAACCTCCCCCAGGACCCCTCAAATGCCCCCCAAATCCCCCTCAAACCCCCCCAGGACCCCCCAAATCCCCCCCAGGACCTCTCAGGACCCCCCCAGGACCCTCAACCCCCCCCCAGGACCGCCCAAATCCCCCCCGGACCCCCCAGTCTCCCTCAGGATCCCCCAGATCCCCCCAAAATCCCCTCAGGGCCCCCCAAATCCCCTCAGGACCCCCCCAAGCCCCCCCCAAGCCCCCCCAGGACCCCCCAAACGCCCCCAAATCCCCCCCAAATCCCCCCAGGACCCCCCCAATCCCCCTCTAAACCCCCTCAGGACCCCTCAAATCCCCCCCAAACTCCCCCCAAATCCCCTCAGGACCCCCAAAATGCTCTCAGGACCCCTCAAATCCCCCCCAGGACCCCCCAAATCTCCCCTAAACCCCCCAATCCCCCTCTAAACCCCCTCAGGACCCCCCAAATCCCCCCAGGACCCCCCCAGTCCCCTTCTAAACCCCCTCAGGACCCCACAAATCCCCCCCAAATCCCCCTCAAATCCCCCTCAAACCCCCCCCAGGACCCCCCAAATCCCCCCCAGGACCTCTCAGGACCCCCCCAAACCCCCCCAGGACCCCCCAAACCCCCCCAGGACCCCCCAAACGCCCCCAAATCCCCCCCAAATCCCCCCCAGGACCCCCCCAATCCCCCTCTAAACCCCCTCAGGACCCCTCAAATCCCCCCCAAACCCCCCCAGGCCCCCCCAAACCCCCTCCCCATTACCGGGGTGCCCCCGAGGGGTCTCAGGTCGCTCTCGCAGTCGCCGCAGCCCCCGGGGCTCCAGCCCTGGGGAACGTAATTGCCCAGCGAGTTCAGGGCCACCTGCGGGGACATTTGGGGACATTTGGGGACATTTGGGGACATTTTGGGGACGTTGGGGACACCCCAAAATGCCCCAATTCCTCCCCAAAAAATCCCCCCCAAATTTCCTAAAAATCCCCCCCAAAATTCTCAAAAAATCCCCTAAAAAACCCCACAAATCCACCCAAAAATTATCCCAAAATCCCCTAAAAAACCCCACAAATCCACCCAAAAATTATCCCAAAATCCCCTAAAAAACCCCACAAATCCACCCAAAAATTATCCCAAAATCCCCTAAAAAACCCCACAAATCCACCCAAAAATTATCCCAAAATCCCCTAAAAAACCCCACAAATCCACCCAAAAATTATCCCAAAATCCCCTAAAAAACCCCACAAATCCACCCAAAAATTATCCCAAAATCCCCTAAAAAACCCCACAAATCCACCCAAAAATTATCCCAAAATCCCCTAAAAAACCCCACAAATCCACCCAAAAATTCCCTACACAGCTCCTAAAAAAATCCCCTAAAATCTCCCAAAAATCCCCCAGAAAAATCCCCCAGAAATTTCCTAAAATTCCCCTCAAAATTCACCCCAAAAATCCACCCAAAAATTCCCTACACAGCCCCTAAAAAAATCCCCTAAAATCTCCCAAAAATCCCCCAGAAATTTCCTAAAATTCCCTCAAAATTCACCCCAAAAATCCCCCAAAAATCTCCAAAATCCCTCAAAATTCACCCCTAAAATTCCCTCAAAATTCCCTAAAAAAACCCCAAAATATCCCCCAAAAAATCTCCTCAAAATCCCTCAAAATTCCCCCCCAAAAATCCCCCCAAAAATCCCCCCAAAATGCCCCAAATTCACCCCAAAAATCTCCTAAGAATCCCCCAAAAATCCCTAAAACTTTTCTAAATATCCCCCCAAAACATCCTCGAAAAATCCTCAAAAATCCGTCAAAATTCAGCCCAAAAATCCCAAAAAATCCCCTTAAAAATTTCCTAAAAATTCCCCAAAATTTCCTAAAAATCTCCTAAAAATTCCCCCAAACATTTCCTAAAAATTCCCCAAAAGTTCCTAAAAATCTCCTAAAAACCCCCTTAAAAAATTCCTAAAAATTCCCCAAAATTTCCTAAAAATCTCCTAAAAATTCCCCCAAACATTTCCTAAAAATTCCGCAAAATTTCCTAAAAATCTCCTAAAAATCCCCTTTAAAAATTCCTAAAAATTCCCCAAAAATTCCTAAAAATCTCCTAAAATCCCTTTAAAAATTTCCTAAAAATTCCCCCAAAATTCCTAAAAATCTCCTAAAATCCCTTTAAAAATTTCCTAAAAATTCCCCCAAAATTTCCTAAAAATCTCCTAAAAATTCCCCCAAAAATTTCCTAAAAATTCCCCAAAAGTTCCTAAAAATCTCCTAAAAATCCCCTTAAAAATTTCCTAAATATCCCCCAAAATTCCTAAAAATCTCCTAAAATCCCCTTAAAAATTTCCTAAAAATTCCCCCAAAATTTCCTAAAAATCCTCTCAAAAATTTCCTAAATATCCTCCAAAAATCCCTCAAAATTCCCTCAAAATTCTTGAAAATTCTCCCAAAAATCTCCTCGAAAAATCCCTCAAAATTGACCCCAAAATTCCCCAAATTTGAGGTGATTTTGGGGCATTTTTACGAAATTTTGGGGGATTTTGAAGGGATTTTTGGTGTTTTTCCAGGAGCTTTTTGAGGGGATTTTGGGGAATTTTTTAGGGGATTTTTGGGGGATTTTTGGGGGATTTTGGGGATTTTTGGGGGGATTTTTTGGAGATTTTTTGAGGATTTTTAGGGGATTTTTGGGGTATTTTTAGGGGATTTTGGGGGGAATTTTAGAGGATTTTGGAGAATTTTTGGTGGTTTTGCAGGGGATTTTTTGGGATATTTTTGGGGTGATTTTGGGGGATTTTTGGGATATTTTTGGAGGATTTTGAGGGGAACTTTAGGAGATTTTTGGGGGATTTTTAGGGCATTTTTTGCGGGGAATTTTAGAGGATTTTGGAGGATTTTTGGGGTTTTTCGGGGGGGTTTATGGGATTTTTGTGGTGATTTTGAGGAATTTTAAGGGAATTTTTTGGGGTATTTTTGGGGTGGGTTTTGGGATAATTTGGGGTATTTTGGGGATATTTTTGGGTTATTTTTGGAGGGATTTTGGGGTATTTTTGGGTTATTTTTGGGGTATTTTTGGGGTATTTTTTAGAGAATTTTTGGGGTACTTTTGGGATATTTTTGGGGTATTTTTTAGAGAATTTTTGGGGTATTTTTGGGATATTTTTGGGGTATTTTTTAGGGAATTTTTGGGGTATTTTGGGGGCATTTTTTAGGGAATTTTTGGGGTATTTTTGGGGGTATTTTTGGAGAAATTTTGGGGTGGCTTTTGGGGTATTTTTGGGGTGATTTTGGGTGAATTCAGGGGATTTTGGGAGGATTTTTGGGGTTTTTTTCAGGGGGACTTAGGAAATTTTTGGAGCGATTTTGGGGATTTTTTTTTAGGGAATTTTTGGGCCATTTTTGGGATAATTTTGGGGTGATTTTGGGGGTATTTTTTGAGGATCTTGAGGGGATTTTTAGGGGGAATTTTAGAGGAATTTTTGGGGTTTTGGGGGGGATTTTTATGGGATTTTTGTGGTGATTTTGAGGAATTTCTAAGGGAATTTTTTGGGATATTTTTGGGGCGGGTTTTGGGATAATTTGGGGTATTTGGGGTTATTTCTGGAGAGATTTTGGGGTATTTTTTGGGTATTTTTGGAGGGATTTTTGGAGGGATTTTGGGGTGACTTTGGGGATATTTTTGGGGTATTTTTTAGGGAATTTTTGGGGTATTTTTGGGATATTTTTGGGATATTTTTTAGGGAATTTTTGGGGTGTTTTTGGGATATTTTTGGGGTATTTTTTAGGGAATTTTTGGAGTATTTTGGGGTATTTTTGGGGGGTTTTTTTTTGGGAATTTTTGGGGTGTTTTGGGGATATTTTGGGGGTATTTTGGGGTATTTTTGGGATATTTTGGGGGTTTTTTAAAGGGAATTTTTGGGGTGTTTTGGGGATATTTTTGGGGTATTTTTTAGGGAATTTTGGGGGTATTTTGGGGTATTTTTTAGGGAAATTTTGGGGTATTTTTGGGGTGTTTTTGGGGTGATTTTGGTACCTTTGTGGGCCCGTTCCCGTGGATGACCACGGGCAGATTTTGGGGGATTTGTGGGGAATTTTTAGGTATTTTTGGACTGATTTGGGGGTGATTTTTGGGATATTTTTGGAAGATTTTTGGGTGGTTTTGGGGAATTTTTAGGGAATTTTTGGGCCATTTTTGGAGGGATTTTGGGGTATTTTTGGGGGTGTTTTTAGGGAATTTTTGGGATAATTTTGGGGTGTTTTTGGGGTGTTTTTGGGGTATTTTTGGGGTATTTTTGGGGTGATTTTGAGGTATTTTTGGGGTATTTTTTGGGGTGTTTTTGGGGTGACTCTGGTACCTTTGTGGGCCCGTTCCTGTGGATGACCATGGGCAGATTTTGGGGGATTTGTGGGGAATTTTTAAGGGAATTTTTTAGGTATTTTTGGAGGGATTTGGGGGTGATTTTTGGGATATTTTTGGAAGATTTTTGGGGGTGATTTTTGGGATATTTTTGGACGATTTTTGGGGTGGTTTTGGGGAATTTTTAGGGAATTTTTGGGCCGTTTTTGGAGGGATTTTGGGGTATTTTTTGGGGTATTTTTAGGGAATTTTTGGGGTGATTTTGGGATAACTTTGGGGTGTTTTTGGGGTGATTTTGGGGTATTTTTGGGGTATTTTTGGGATAATTTTGGGGTGGTTTTTGGGTATTTTTGGGGTGATTTTGAGATAATTTTGGGGTGATTTTGGGATAATTTTGGGGTGTTTTTGGGGGTGTTTTTAGGGAATTTTTGGGGTGTTTTTGGGGTGTTTCTGGGGTGATTTTGGGATAATTTTGGGGTGTTTTTGGGGTGTTTTTGGGGTGTCTCTGGTACCTTTGTGGGCCCGTTGCCGTGGATCACCACGGGCCAGCTCCCGCTGACCTCGTTCCTCACTCGGTTCCCGCCGGGCTCGAAGCGAATCCGGACCTCGTCTGGGGAGGGGACCCCAAAAATGGATCAGGGACCCCAAAATCAACTCGGGAACCCCAAAAAATCCTCAGGGACCCCAAAATCCCCCCCAGGACCCCCCAATTCTGCCCCAAATTCCCCCCGGATCCCCAAAATTCCCCCCAGGAACCCCCAAATCTCCCCCAAATCCCTTCAAGACCCCCAAAATCCCCCCCAAATTCCCCCCGGATCCCCAAAATTCCGCAAAACTCCTTTAAGACCCCCAAAATTTCCCCCAGGACCCCCCAAATCCCCCCCGGATCCCCAAAATTCCCCCCAAATCCCCCCAGGACCCCCCAAATCCAACCAGGACCCCCCAAAACTCCCCCCAAATCCCCCCAAAATTCCCTCAGGCCCCCAAAGTCCCCCCCAGGACCCCCCAAAAATCCCCCCCAAATCCATTCAGGACCCCCCCAAATGTCCCCCCAGGACCCCCCAAATCCCCCCCAAATCTCCCCAAAATTCCCTCAGGACCCCCCAAATTTCCCTCAAATCCCCCCAAAAATCCCCCCAAATTTCCCTCAAAATCCCTCAGGACCCCCCAAATCCCCCCCAGGACCCCCCAAATCTGCCCCAAATCCCTTCAGGACCCCCCAAATCCCCCCAAAATTCCCTCAGGACCCCCCAAATCCCCCCCAAATCCCCCCAAATCCATTCAGGACCCCCCAAATCCTCCCCAAATCCATTCAGGACCCCCCCAAAATCCCCCCCAGGACCCCCCAAATCCCCCCCAAATCCATTCAGGACCCCCCAAAAATCCCTCCAGGACCCTCCCGAATTTCCCCCCCCAAATCCTCCCCGGATCCCCAAAATTCCCCCAAAATCTCCCCAAAATTCCTTTAGGCCCCCCAAAACCCCCCCCAGGACCCCCCAAAACCCCCCCCAAAACCCCCCAAATCCCCCCAGGACCCCCCAAATCCCCCCAGGACCCCCCAAATTCCCCCCCAAATCCCCCAAAACTCCTTTAGGACCCCCAAAATCCCCCCCGAGGACGCCCCAAATCCCCCCAGGACCCCCCAAATCCCCCCCAAATCCCCCCCAAATCCCCCCAGGACCCCCCAAATCCCCCCCAAATCCCTTCAGGACCCCCCAAAATCCCCTCAGGACCCCCCAGATTTCCCTCAAATCCCCCCAGGACCCCCCAAATTTCCCCCCAATCCCCCCCAGCCTCACCCAGGGCCCCGTTGAGGTTCTGGAAGATTCCGGAGTGGTGATCCAGGCCCAGCCCCAGCCGCTCCTGGGGGGGGAGGGGACCCCAAATTGGGGAGGGGACCCCGAAATTGGGGAGGGGATGGGGAAGATTGGGGGGGAAAAAATGAGATTTTGGGGGAAATTTTTGGATTTTTTGGGATTTTTTGGGAGATTTGGGGGGATTTTTTTGGATTTTGGGGGAATTTTTTATTTTTTGGATTTTTGGGGGATTTTTGGGAGATTTTGGGGGATTTTTTTTTTTGATTTTTGGGGATTTTGGGGGATTTTTTTTTTTTTTTTTGATTTTTGGGGATTTTGGGGGAATTTTTTTGGATTTTTGGGGGATTTTTGGGAGATTTTGGGGGGTTTGTTTATTTTTGGGAATTTTTGGGAGATTTTAGGGGATTTTTTTTTTTTTGGATTTTTGGGGATTTTGGGGGAATTTTTTTGGATTTTGGGGGAATTTTTTTTTTATTTTTGGGGGATTTTTTGGGAGATTTTGGGGGATTTTTTTTTTTTTTTGGATTTTTGGGGATTTTGGGGGATTTTTTTTTTCGATTTTTGAGAGATTTTGGGGAATTTTTCTCTTTTTTTTTTTGCGGATTTTTTGGGATAATTTTGGGGTTATTTTGGGGATAATTTTGGGGTGATTTTGGAGTGAATCTCAGGGATTTTGGGGCTCACCCTGAGCTCATTATTCACATATAATTGTGTATAAAATAATTGATATTTTGGGGTTATTTTTGGGATAATTTTGGGGCGATTTGGGGATAATTTTGGGAATAATTTTGGGGTTATTTTGAGATAATTTTGGGGTTATTTTTGGGATAATTTTGGGGCGATTTTGGGGTGAATTTCAGGGATTTGGGGGCTCACCCTGAGCTCCTGGTTCAGATATAATTGAGTATAAAATAATTGATATTTTGGGGTTTTTTTTGGATAATTTTGGGGTTATTTTTGGGATAATTTTGGGGTTATTTTTGGGATAATTTTGGGGCGATTTTGGGATAATTTTGGGGTGATTTTGAGGTGAATTTCAGGGATTTTGGGGCTCACCCTGAGCTCCTGGTTCAGATATAATTGAGTATAAAATAATTGATATTTTGGGGTTATTTTGGGATAATTTTGGGGTTATTTTTGGGATAATTTTGGGGCGATTTTGGGATAATTTTGGGGTGATTTTGGGGTGAATTTCAGGGATTTTGGGGCTCACCCTGAGCTCCTGATTCAGATATAATTGAGTATAAAACAATTGATCATCGTCGTCATCCCGGTAGTGCCAACGCTCCACCAGAGCCCACAGGGCTGGGGCATAACCAACAAACCCTAAAAATGCAAAAAAACCCCCAAAATCACCCAAAAACCCCCAAAATATCCCCAAAAATCAGAAAACCAACCCCAAAACCCCAAAAACCAACGGCAGGAACCCTAAAAACCCCCAAAAAGCCCAGAAATCGCCCCAAAAATAACCTGAAAAATCCCCAAAACATCTCTCAGAATTCCTAAAAACCCCCCAAAAACCCCCAGAAATCGCCCCCAAAATATCCCCCAACCCCTCCCCAAAAAACTCAACCCCAAAACCTCCAAAACCCCAAAAATATCCCCCAAAAGCCCAGAAACCAACGGCAGGAACCCTAAAAACCCCCAAAAACCCCCAGAAATCGCCCCAAAAATAACCTGAGAAATCCCCAAATTTGCCATAAATCATCCCAAGAACGCCCCCCCAAAACCCCAAAAACCCCAAAAATCGCCCCCCAAACATCCCCAATTCCCCCTGAAATCCCCCCCAAATCCGCCCAGATCCCCCCAAAATTCCTCAAACCCCCCCCCAAAATTCCCCCTCAGGACCCCCCAAAAAATCTCCTTAAATCCCCCCCCCAAACCCCAAAATCCCCCCTCAGGACCCCCCAAATTCCCCCAAATCCCCTTAAATCCCCCCTAAACCCCCCCCAAACCTCCCCAAAATCCCCCCCAGGACC
>NC_080628.1:1197781-1259785 GCF_027887145.1 Ammospiza caudacuta | reverse complement strand
TTGTAGCTGGGGAGGGAAGGGTTAAAAACAGCAAAAAATCAGCCCAGAAAACCCCAAAAATCACCCCAAAATCACCAAAAAAACCCCAAAAATCACCCCCAAAAACCGCCCCCAAAAACCTCCTGCAAACACCACATTGTAGCTGGGGAGGGAAGGATTAAAAATAGTGAAAAATCAGCCCAGAAATGTCCAAAATTACCCCAAAAAATCACCAAAAACTGCCCCAAAAACCCCCTGCAAACACCACGTCGTAGCTGGGGAGGGAAGGGTTAAAAACGGCGAAAAATGACCCCAAAAAAACCCAAAAATCACCCCCAAAATCACCAAAAAAACCCCAAAAATCAACCCCAAAATCACCCCCAAAAATCCTCTCAAAAATGGCCAAAATTCCCCCAGAAATGACTCCAAAATCACCCCAAAATCATCCCAAAATCACCGCCAAAATCCCCTCAAAAAATGGCCCAAACGCACCAAAAACCGCTCTGAAATCACCTCCAAAATCACCCCCAAAATTACCCCCAAAACTCACCCCAAAAATCACCTTAAAAATGGCCAAAAATCACCCAAAAATCACCCCAAAAAATCACCCCAAAAATCACCTTAAAATGGCCAAAAATCAGCCAAAAATCACCCCAAAATCACCCCAAAAATCACCTTAAAAATGGCCAAAATTCACCCCAAAATCACCCCCAAAATCACCTTAAAATGGCCAAAAATCACCCAAAAATAAACCCCAAAAATCACCCCAAAAATGACCCCAAACCCCCAAAAATCCGGCCCTGAACTTGGTCAGCAAACACCACGTTGTAGCTGGGGAGGGAAGGGTTAAAAATAGCGAAAAATCAGCCAAAAATGTCCAAAAAATCACCCCAAAATCACCCCAAAAAATCCCCTCAAAAATGGCCAAAATCAATCAAAAACCGTCCCAAAATCACCTCGAAATTCCCCCCAAAATCACCCCAAAAATCCCCTTAAAAACGGCCAAAAAATCACCTGAAAAATCACCCCAAAAATGACCCCGAACCCCCCAAAATCCGGCCCTGGGGAGGAAAGGGTTAAAAATATTCCCCAAAAATAAAAATTTTCCCAAATCCTCGTTTTTCCCCCAAAATCCCCAAATTTCCCACAATTTCTTTTGTCCCCAAAATCCCCACAATTTTCTCCCCAAAGCCCCAAATTTCCCCCAAATTTCCATTTTTCCTAAAATCCTCATTTTCCCCCTCCAAAATCTCCCCCAAATCCCCAAATTTTCCCCCAAAATTCCCCATTTTCCGCCCAAATTCCATTTTCCCCAAAATCCCTGCTTTTCCCTCCAAAACCTCCCCAAAATTCCTGAGGAAAAAGTTTTGGGGAATTTTTTTTCCCCAAAATTCCCCAAATTTTTCCTTCCAATTTTCCCAAATCCCCAATTTTGCTACCCCAAATATCCCCATTTTTTCCTTCAAATTTTCCTCCATATTGTCCCCCCAAAAATCCCCATTTTTCCCATATTTGTCCTCCAAATTTGTTTTTTCCCAAAATCCCTGGTTCCCCCCCAAAATCTCCAAATTTTCCTCCAAATTTTTCCCCAAATCCCCAAATTTCCCCCCCAATATCCCCAAATTTTCCCCAAACCCCCAAATTTCCCCCCAAAAAATCCCAAATTTTCCTCCAAATTTCCCCAAAATCCCATTTTTCAACCCAAAGTTCCCCCCATAAATCCCCAAATTTGCTGCCAAAATCCCCTTTTTTGTTTTCCCCCCAAAATCCCCAAATTTTCCTCCAAATTTCCTGCCAAAAGCCCCTTTTTTTTTCCCCCCAAAATCCCAAAGTTTTCCTCAATTTTCCCAAAATCCCCATTTTTCTCCCCAAATTGCCCCCCAAAAATCCCCAAATTTTCTCCAAATTTCCCCAAAATCCCCATTTTTCACCCCAAAATCCCCAAATTTTCCTCCAAATTTTCCCAAAATCCCCATTTTTTCCCCAATCCCCAAATTTTCCTCCAAATTTCCCCAAAATCCCCATTTTTCTCCCCAAATTTCCCCCCAAATTTCCCCCCAAAATCCCCATTTTTCCCCCCAAAATTCCACTTTATTCCCCCAAAACCCCCAATTTTTTCCCCCAAATCCCCCATTTTTCACCCCAAAATTCCCATTTTTTTCCCTGAAACCCCCGAATTTCCCCCAAACTCCCATTTTTTCCCCAAAATTCCCATTTTTTTCCCCAAACTCCCATTTTTTCCCCAAATTTCCATTTTTTCCCAAAACTCCCATTTTTTCCCCAAACTCCCATTTTTTCCCCAAATTTCCCTTTTTTCCCCAAATTTCCATTTTTTCCCCAAAACTCCCATTTTTTCCCCAAATTTCCCATTTTTCCCCCAAAATTCTGATTTTTTTCCCCAAATTCCCATTTTTTCCCCAAAATTCCCATTTTTTTCCCAAACTCCCATTTTTTCCCCAAATTTCCCATTTTTTCCCCAAACTCCCATTTTTTCCCCAAATTTCCATTTTTTCCCCAAACTCCCATTTTTTCCCCAAATTTCCCATTTTTTTCCCCAAACTCCCATTTTTTCCCCAAAATTCCCATTTTTTTCCCCAAACTCCCATTTTTTCCCCAAAACTCCCATTTTTTCCCCAAATTTCCCATTTTTTCCCCAAAATTCCGATTTTTTTTCCCCAAACTCCCATTTTTTCCCCAAAATTCCGATTTTTTTTTCCCCAAAATTCCGATTTTTTTTCCCCAAAACTCCCATTTTTTCCCCAAAATTCCGATTTTTTTCCCCAAACTCCCATTTTTTCCCCAAATTTCCCATTTTTTCCCCAAACTCCCATTTTTTCCCCAAAATTCCCATTTTTTCCCCAAATTTCCATTTTTTCCCCAAAACTCCCATTTTTTCCCCAAATTTCCCATTTTTTCCCCAAAATTCCGATTTTTTTCCCCAAACTCCCATTTTTTCCCCAAAATTCCGATTTTTTTCCCCAAACTCCCATTTTTTCCCCAAAATTCCCATTTTTTCCCCAAAATTCCGATTTTTTTTCCCCAAAATTCCGATTTTTTTCCCCAAACTCCCATTTTTTCCCCAAAATTCCGATTTTTTTTCCCAAAATTCCGATTTTTTTCCCCAAATTTCCGCACCTGTCGACGAAGAGCACGACGAGGCCGCCCCTCCCCCGCAGGGGCTCCAGCGCCGCCCGCAGCCAGCGAACCTTCTGCCCCCCCCCGGGGCTGCGCGCGATGTCCCCGCCCCGCCAGCGCCGGCCCAGCCCCAAAGTCTGGGGAGAAAAACCCAAAGTTTGGGAAAAACAGGAAAAAACGGGAAAAAACGGCGAAAAAACGGCGAAAAACGGTGGAAAAATGAGGAAAATAGGGCGAAAAATGGGGAAAAAATGGGGAAAAATGGGGGAATTCTTCTGTGTCCCCTCCCAGCCCGCCAGTGCCGGCCCAGCCCCAAAGTCTGGGGAGAAAAACCCAAATTTTGGGGAAATTGGGAAAAAACGGGAAAAAACGGTGAAAAAACGGCGAAAAACGGTGAAAAAATGAGGAAAATAGGGCGAAAAATGGGGAAAATATGGGGAAAAATGGGGAATTCTTCTGTGTCCCCTCCCACCCCGTCAGTGCCGTCCCAGCCCCAAAGTCTGGGGAGAAAAACCCAAATTTTGGGGAAATTGGGAAAAAACAGCAAAAAAATGGGAAAAAACGCTGAAAAAATGGGGAAAATAGGGCGAAAAATGGGGAAAATATGGGGAAAAATGGGGGGAATTTTTCTGTGTCCCCTCTCCCAGCCCACCAGCGCCAGGCCAGACCCAAAGTCTGGGGAGAAAAACCAAGATTTTGGTAAAAATGTGAAAAATGGAAAAAATCCCATCAAAAACGGTGAAAAAATGGGGAAAATAGGGCGAAAAATGGGGAAAATATGGGGAAAAATGGGGGAATTCTTCTGTGTCCCCTCCCACCCCGTCAGTGCCGTCCCAGCCCCAAAGTCTGGGGAGAAAAACCCAAAGTTTGGGAAAAACGGGAAAAAACGGGAAAAAACGGCGAAAAAACGGCAAAAAACGGTGGAAAAATGAGGAAAATAGGGCGAAAAATGGGGAAAATATGGGGAAAAATGGGGGAATTCTTCTGTGTCCCCTCCCACCCCGTCAGTGCCGTCCCAGCCCCAAAGTCTGGGGAGAAAAACCCAAAGTTTGGGAAAAACAGGAAAAAACGGGAAAAAACGGCGAAAAAACGGCGAAAAACGGTGAAAAAATGAGGAAAATAGGGCGAAAAATTGGGAAAATACGGGGAAAAATGAGGAAAATAGAGCAAAAAATGGGGGAATTCTTCTGTGTCCCCTCCCAGCCCACCAGCGCCAGGCCAGACCCAAAGTCTGGGGAGAAAAACCCAAATTTTGGGGAAATTGGGAAAAAACGGGAAAAAATGGCGAAAAACGGTGAAAAAATGAGGAAAATAGGGCGAAAAATGGGGAAAATATGGGGAAAAATGGGGGAATTTTTCTGTGCCCTCTCCCAGCCCACCAGCGCCAGGCCCAGGCCCAAAGTCTGGGGAGAAAAACCCAAATTTTGGGGAAATTGGGAAAAAACGGGAAAAAACGGTGAAAAAACGGCAAAAAACGGTGGAAAAATGAGGAAAATAGGGCGAAAAATGGGGAAAATATGGGGAAAAATGGGGGAATTCTTCTGTGTCCCCTCCCACCCCGTCAGTGCCGTCCCAGCCCCAAAGTCTGGGGAGAAAAACCCAAAGTTTGGGAAAAACGGGAAAAAACGGGAAAAAACGGCGAAAAAACGGCAAAAAACGGTGGAAAAATGAGGAAAATAGGGCGAAAAATGGGGAAAATATGGGGAAAAATGGGGGAATTCTTCTGTGTCCCCTCCCAGCCCGCCAGTGCCGGCCCAGCCCCAAAGTCTGGGGAGAAAAACCCAAAGTTTGGGAAAAACGGGAAAAAACGGGAAAAAACGGCGAAAAAACGGCGAAAAACGGTGAAAAAATGAGGAAAATAGGGCGAAAAATTGGGAAAATACGGGGAAAAATGAGGAAAATAGAGCGAAAAATGGGGGAATTCTTCTGTGTCCTCTCCCAGCCCACCAGCACCAGGCCAGACCCAAAGTCTGGGGAGAAAAACCCAAATTTTGGGGAAATTGGGAAAAAACGGGAAAAAATGGCGAAAAACGGTGAAAAAATGAGGAAAATAGGGCGAAAAATGGGGAAAATATGGGGAAAAATGGGGGAATTTTTCTGTGCCCTCTCCCAGCCCACCAGCGCCAGGCCAGACCCAAAGTCTGGGGAGAAAAACCAAGATTTTGGTAAAAATGTGAAAAATGGAAAAAATCCCATCAAAAAGGGTGAAAAAATGGGGAAAATAGGGGGAAAAATGGGGAAAAAATGGGGAAAATAGGGGGAAAAATGGGAAAGATTTTCTGTGTCCCCCATGTGCCCAGGTCCAGAGTCTGGGGGGAAAAATGGAGATTTTGGGAAAAATGTTTAAAAATGTGAAATAATGGGAAAAAACAGTGAAAAAACGGCGAAAAACGGTGAAAAAATGAGGAAAATAGGGCAAAAAATGGGGGAATTCTTCTGTGTCCCCTCCCAGCCCGCCAGTGCCGGCCCAGCCCCAAAGTCTGGGGAGAAAAACCCCGATTTTGGGGAAATTGGGAAAAAACGGCGAAAAAAACGGCGAAAAACGGTGAAAAAATGAGGAAAATAGGGCGAAAAATGGGGAAAATATGGGACCCAATCTCTTGAGCCCCGCCCCCTTAGCCACGCCCCATCCCTTTAGCCCCGCCCCATCCCTTTAGCCCCGCCCCCTCTTGACCCACCCGTTTCCTTCATGATGCAGTTGAAGCCCCGCCCCCCGTCCCGTAGCCCCGCCCCCAGCTCCTTGGCCCCGCCCTATTCCTGTGGCCCCACCCCTTACCTGTATGCTGTAGTTGAAGCCCCGCCCCCTTAGCCCCGCCCCTTCCTAGTACGCTGTAGTTGAAGCCCCATCCCCTTTAGCCCCGCCCACAGTCCCTTAGCCCCGCCTCTTCCCTTGCCTGTATGCGGTATTTGAAGCCCCGCCCCATCCCCTTAGCCCCGCCCCCCGTGTGTAGCCCCGCCCCCCGAGCGTAGCCCCGCCCCCGTTACCTTCACGGTGTAGTTGAAGGCGCGGGCGGAGCGCAGGAAGCGGCGATAGCCATCGGTCACCTCTGTGGCCACAGTGACCACCAGCAGGCCTGCCGAGTGACCACTGAGTGACCACTGACCCCGAGTGACCCCTGAGTGACCACTGAGTGACCACTGACCAGTGACCAATAACCTGTGAGTGACCACGGACCCATCCCAGTGACCACTGAGTAGCCATCGGTCACCTCTGTGGCCACAGTGACCACCAGGAGACCTGCACAGAGTGACCACTGAGTGACCACTGACCCTGAGTGACCACTGACCCACCCCAGTGACCAGTGAGTGACCACTGACCAGTGAGTGACCACTGTGTAATCAATGAGTGACCACTGAGTAGCCATCGGTCACCTCTGTGGCCACGGTGACCACCAGCAGGCCTGCCGAGTGACCACTGAGTGACCACTGACCCTGAGTGACCACTGAGTGACCACTGACCCTGAGTGACCACTGAGTAGCCATCGGTCACCTCTGTGGCCACAGTGACCACCAGGAGACCTGCACAGAGTGACCCTGAGTGACCACTGACCGAGTGACCACTGAGTGACCACTGACCAGTGAGTGACCACTGTGTAATCAATGAGTGACCACTGACCCACCCCAGTGACCACTGAGTGACCACTGACCACTAACCAATAACCAGTGAGCGACCGCTGAGTGACCACTGACCAATGACCTCTGAGTGACCAGCGAGTGACCACTGACCCAGCCCAGTGACCACCATGAGAACCAGGAGAGCTGGGACAGAGTGACCACTGAGTGACCCCTGACCCATGAGTGACCACTGAGTGACCACTGAGTGACCACTGAGTGACCACTGACCACTAGTGACCACTGAGTGACCCCTGACCCATGAGTGACCACTGAGTGACCACTGACCAATGACCACTGAGTGACCAGGGAGTGACCACAGACCAGTGAGTGACTGCTGAGTGACCCCTGAGTGACCCCTGAGTGACCCCTGAGTGACCCCTGAGTGACCCCTGAGTGACCACTGAGTGACCCCTGACCACTGAGTGACCACTGAGTGACCGCTGACACTGAATGACCTCTGAGTGACCCCTGCCTCCTTCCACTGACCTTTGACCCCTCCCACTGACCACTGACCCCTCCCCCTGACCTTTGACCCCTCCCCCTCCCCCGCCCCTCCCCCACTCACCATCCTCAGGGTCCATCCCGGGCTCAATTTCGGGGCAATTTTCGCCATTTTTGGGGCAATTTTTGGGACAAATTTCGGCATTTTCGGGGTCACTCCCTGAGGAGCTCCCGGGCTCCATCCCGGGCTCGGTTTTGGGGCAATTTTGAGAATTTTCGGGGCAATTTTGGGAATTTTCATGGAAATTTTGGGAGTTTTCGGGACAATTTTGAGCATTTTCGGGACAATTTTGGAGGGTTTCAGGGTCAGCCCCGGAGTTGATCCCGGGAGGGATTTTGGGGCAATTTTCGTGATTTTTGGGGCAAATTTCGGAGTTTTCAGGGCAATTTTCAGAGGTTTCGGGGCAATTTTGGGGAATTTCGGGCTCAGTCTCGGGGGAAATTTCGGGGCTATTTTGGGGGGTCCCGGGGGAGATTTCGGGGCAATTTTGGGATATTTCGGGGCGATTTTGGGAGTTTTTGGGGCAATTTTGGGAGGTTTTGAGGCAATTTGGGGGAATTTCGGGCGGAATTTCGGGGCAATTTTGGGGAATTCCGGGGCAGTTCTGGGGGGTCCCTGGGGGGTTCCCGCGGGGGTTCCCGGGGCAGTTTTGGGGAATTTTGGGGCAGTTTTGGGCGGTTTTGGGGCTCCCCAGCAGCAGCAGCAGCAGCAGCAGCGGCAGCGCGAGCGCGGCCATGGCGCGTGGGGGGCGTGGCTTAGCGGGAGGGGGCGTGCCCTCCCCCCGGGCCTCAGCCAATCCCCGCCCGCATCTCCGCCCTCTCCCCTAATCCCCGCCTACCCCTCCGCCCTTCCGACCAATCAGCGCCGAGGGGCGTGGCCAGAGCCGAATTGCCACGTTGCCAGGAACGCGAAAATGGGCGTGGCTTCCTCGGCGCCGCACCAAATATGGCGAAAAGGGGGCGGGGTTTCCGCGCCGCGCTCAAGATGGCGGCGGAAGGTGAGGGCGGAAGCGGGGCGGGGCGGGGAGCGGAAGCGGCGGGGGAGAGGGCGGAAGTGGAGGGCGGGCGACCGGAAGTCGCCTCACGATGGGGGAGAAGAAAACGTCGGGTGAGGGGGGAGGGGCGCGGGGGTCCCGGGCTTGATTTTGGGGGTCCCGGCGTTGATTTTGGGGGTCCCGGTGTTGATTTTGGGGGTCCCGGTGTCGATTTTGGGGGTCCCGGCGTTGATTTTGGGGGTCTCGGTGCCGATTTGAGGCGTCCCGGGGCTGGTTCGAGGGATTCTGAGGGGATCCCGGGGGCTCCCAGGGTCCGCTCGGGGGTCCCGGGGTTGATTTTGGGGGGGTCCTGTGGGGGTCTCGGGTTCGGTTTGGGGGTCCTGGGCTCGATTTGGGGGTCCTGGTGTCGGTTCGGAGGTCCCAGTGTTGATTTTGGGGGTCTCGGGTTCGATTCGGGGGTCCCGGGGAGTCCCGGGGTTGATTTTTGGGGGTCCCGGGGTCGATTCGGGGGTCCCGGCGTCGATTCGGGGGTCCCGGGGTCGATTTTGGGGGTCCTGGGTTCGGTTTGGGGGTCCCGGGGTTGATTTTGGGGGGTCCCGGGGTCCATTCGGGGGTCCCGGGGTTGATTTCGGGGGTCCCGGGGTCGATTCGGGGGTCCCGGGGTTGATTTTGGGGGTCCCGGGGTTGATTTCGGGGGTCCTGGGTTCGGTTTGGGGGTCCAGGGGTTGATTTTGGGGGTCCCGGGGTTGATTTCGGGGGTCCCGGTGTCGATTTTGGGTGTCCCGGGCTCGGTTCGGGGTTTCACCATTTTTCAGAGGTAAATCCCCAAATTTTTGGGGATAAATTCCCCATTTTTTGGTCTAAACGCTCCGTTTTGGTTTTTTTTTTTTTTTAATATATTCCTGATTTTTGGGGGTTAAACTCCTCCGATTTGGGGATCCCCCGAATTTTAACCCTTTCGCCCCCAGCCCGCGTTCCCGAGGGGGGTCCCCGGCGCGTGCTGGACGCTCCGGCGCGGCAGCGGCGCCTGCACCGGCAGCTCGAGGCGCTGGAGAACGACAACTTCGGGGACGATCCACAGGCGGGGCTGCCCCGGCCCGGGAAACGGCTCCCGAACTTCAGCGACAGCACCGAGACCGGTACCGGGCCCAACCGGGACAAACCGGGACAAACTGGGACAAACTGGGACAAACTGGGACAAACTGGGACAGAGGGAACCGGGATTGGGGGGTCCTGGGCTGGGAAACGGCTCCCGAACTTCAGCGACAGCACCGAGACCGGTACCGGGACAAACTGGGCTGAACCGGGACAAACCGGGACAAACTGGGACAGAGGGAACCGGGATTGGGGGGATTGGGGGGGGGTTAAAGGGTTTTTGGGGGGTTTAAAGGGGATTGGGGGGTCCTGGGCTGGGAAACGGCTCCCGAACTTCAGCGACAGCACCGAGACCGATACCGGGCTGAACCGGGACAAACCGGGACAAACTGGGACAAACTGGGACAATCTGGGACAGAGGGAACTGGGATTGGGGGATTTGGGGGTCCTGGGCCGGGAAACGGCTCCCCAACTTCAGTGACAGCACCGAGACCGGTACCGGGCCCAACCGGGCTGAACCGGGACAAACTGGGACAAACTGGGACAATCTGGGACAGAGGGAACCGGGATTGGGGGGTTTGGGGAGTCCTGGGCCGGGAAACGGCTCCCGAACTTCAGCGACAGCACCGAGACTGGTACCGGGCTGAACCGGGACAAACTGGGCTGAACCGGGACAAACTGGGCTGAACCGGGACAAACTGGGACAAACTGGGACAGAGGGAACCGGGATTGGGGGTTTGGGGGGGGTTTGGGGGGGTTTAAAGTGGTTTGGGGGGTCCTGGGCCAGGAAACGGCTCCCGAATTTCAGCGACAGCACCGAGACCGGTACCGGGCTGAACTGGGCCAAACCGGGACAAACTGGGCCAGGATTTGGGGTTTTGGGGGGGCTTAAAGGGGATTTTATGGGGTTTAAAGGGGATTTGGGACAAATCTGGATTTTGGACTGAATTTGGGGCTGGATTCAGACTGAGATTTGGGGCAGGAATTTGCATTTTAGCTGAATTTGGGGCTGAATTTTGCATTTGGGGCTGAATTTTGGGGCTCAGTTCTGCATTTGGGGCTGAATTTTTCATTTTAGTTGAATTTTGGCGTTGAATTTTGCAAATTTTGGCTGATTTTGGGGCTAGAATTTTGGTGTTGGATTTTGGGGTGAATTTTGGGCTGAAATTTTGGGTTTTTTCCCAGGCAAGAAGAAGAAGAAAACTCGAGGGGATCATTTCAAGCTGCGCTTCCGCAAAAACTTCCAGGCCCTGCTGGAGGAGCAGGTGGGGATGGGGAAATTTGGGGAAATTTTGGGGAATTTGGGAGAAATTTGAGGAAATTTGGGAAATTTGGGGGTGATTTTGGGGGATTTTTGAGGATTTTGGAGAGTAAAAAGGAGATTTAGGGGAGATTTAGGGGATTTTTTTAATATTTTTGGGGATTTTGGGGTGGTTTGAGGGAATTTCAGATAATTTGGGGTTGGATTTTGGAACTGAATTTTTGAGTTTTAAACTGGATTTTGGGAGTGAATTTTTGGATTTGAATCTGGATTTTTGGAGGTGGATTTTGGGGCTGAATTTTGGATTTTAAGCTGGATTTTAGGGCTGATTTTGGGGCTGAATTTTGGATTTCCACCTGCATTTTGGGGCTGGATTTTTGGTCTAAATTCTGGAATTTTTGGGACAGATTTTGGGGCCGAATTCTGGAATTTTGGGTCAGAATTTTATATTTAAACCCCCTCAGAACCTGAGTGCAGCCGAGGGCCCCAAGTTAAATTCAGGATTTTGAAGCTGAATTCTGGAATTTTGGGAGTGAATTTTTGATTTTAACCTGGATTTGGGGCTGATTTTGGGTCTCAGTTCTGGATTTTGAGCTGATTTTGGATATTGGGTCTAAACTCTGGGGTTTTGGGCTGGATTTTGGGTCAGAATTTTGGATTTCAACCTCGATTTTGGGGGCTGGATTTTTGTCCTGAATTCTGGAATTTTGGGTCAGAATTTTCTATTTTAACCCCTTCAGAACCCGAGTGCAGCCAAGGGCCCCGCACTGAATTCTGGATTTTTGGGCTGGATTTTGGAGCTGAATTTTGGATTTTCATCTGAATTTGGGGCTGAATCTTGGGGCTGAATTTTGGACTTCAACCTGGATTTTGGGGCTGGATTTTGGGGGCAGATTTTGGGGCTGAATTCTGGAATTTTGGGTCAGAATATTATATTTTAACCCCTTCAGAACCTGAGTGCAGCCGAGGGCCCCGCGCTGAATTCTGGATTTTTGGGCTGGATTTTGGGGCTGAATTTTGGATTTTAACCTGGATTTTTGAGGTGGATTTTGGGGCTGGAGTTTTGTTCTGAATTCTGGAATGTTGGGTCAGAATTTTCCGTTTTAACCCCTTCAGAACCTGAGTGCAGCCGAGGGCCCCAATTACGTCTCGGCCGGGGCCGCCCCGTCCCGGCTGCCCCAGCGCCATTTCTGCACCGTCTGCGGCTTCCCCTCGGGCTACACCTGCGTCACCTGCGGGGCCAGGTACTGCTGCACGCGCTGCCTGGGCACCCACCAGGACACCAGGTCAGAAAACAGGGAAAAAACGGTGAAAAACGGTGAAAAAATGGAGAAAAACGGCCCAAAAATGGGGGAAAACGGCCCAAAAATGGGTTTGGGGACACACCTGTGTCATCTGCGGGGCCAGGTACTGCTGCACGCGCTGCCTGGGCACCCACCGGGACACCAGCTCAGGAAACAGGGAAAAAAGGGTGAAAAACGGTGAAAAAATGGGGAAAAAATGGGGAAAAACGGCCCAAAAATGGGGGAAAACGGCCCAAAAATGGGTTTGGGGACACACCTGTGTCACCTGCAGGGCCAGGTACTGCTGCACGCGCTGCCTGGGCACCCACCAGGACACCAGGTCAGAAAACAGGGAAAAAACGGTGAAAAACGGTGAAAAAATGGAGAAAAAAGGCCCAAAAATGGGGAAATACAGGACAAAAAAGGAGGAAAAAAAAAGAAAAATGGGGAAAAACTGGGAAGATGGCAAAGCCAACAAGAAATGGGAAAATACCCCAGGAGAATGGAAAAAAGAGCAAAAAAATAGGAAAATGGTGAATAAATGGGAAAAAATTTGTGAAAAATGGGTAATAAACAGCAAAAAAAAAAAATAGGGAAAAACAGCAAGAAAGATGGGGGGAAAATGGGAAAACCAATAAAAAATGGGAAAAAATCCAAGAAAAATGGGGAAAAGCCTGGAGAGAACTGGGAAAAAGAAAAAAAAGGGAAAAAACAGAAGAAAATTGTGGGAAATTGCCCCAAAATGGGGGAAAAATGGGAAAAGAACCCAGGAAAAGCGAGGGGAAAATGGGAACATAGGAAAACCAACAAAAAATGGGGACAAAACCACAAAAATGGAAAAAAAAAAAAGGGAAAAACAGAAAAAAAAAGAGAAAGTCAACAAAAAATTGAGAAAAAATATGGCAGAATGGGAAGAAATTGGGAAAATTGGAAATCAGGAAAAAAAAAGTTTTAAAATGGTGGAAAAGTGGGAAAAAACGTGGTAAAAATGAGAGAAAAAAATCAGGAAAATGGGGAAACAGGAAGAAATGGTAGAAATGTGGTAAAAATGAGAAAGTCAGAGAGAAAACTTTGTAGAAAAAGGGAAAAACCCAGGAAAATTAAAAAAATATTTTAAAAATGGGAAAAAACCGAAGAAAATGGGAACAATTCCTGGGAAAATAGGAAAAATGCAAGGGAAAATGGGACAAACAGGGAAAAAAGGTAAAAAACTGGGAAAAATTGGGAAAATTGGGAAAAAGAGGAGAAAAAGGGAAAAAATGACGGAAATAGGGAAAAACTGGGATCCCCCAGTTTTTAGTGGGGAGGGGTTACACCCTGCTGACCCCTGACCTTTCCCTCCCCTCCCCCGCAGGTGCCTGAAGTGGACGGTGTGACCCCGCCCCAGTATGGTGGGTGTGGCCAATATGGCTGCCATGATGTCATCTCAAAATGGCCTCCGTAAGCGCATCTTTGTTTGGTCCCACTCCTAAAATGGCCGAAATGCCTCCACCCCCAAGATGGCTGCTGTGACTCTGCCCCCAAGATGGCCACCATGGCCATACCCCCAAAATGGCTGCCATGGTCCCACCCCAAAATGGCCACCATGGCCATACCCCCAAAATGGCTGCCGTGGTCCCACCCCAAAATGGCTGCCTTGGCTCCACCCTCAACATGGCCACACCCCCAAAAATGGAAGCTATGACCACACCCCCAAGATGGCTGCCATGACCACACCCACAAGATGGCTGCCATAGTCGCATCCCCAAGATGGCTGCTGTGACTCCACCCCCAAGATGGCTGCCATGACACCACCATGACCACACCCACAAAATGGCCACCATAACCAAACCCACATAATAGTGGCCATAGCCCCACCCCCAAGATGGCCGGCATGGCCCCACCCACAAAATGGCTGCCATGGTCCCACCCCCAAGATGGCTGCCATGACCATGCCCACAAAATGGCTGCCGTGGCCCCACGCACAAAATGGCTGCCATTGCCTCTCCCACAAAATGGTTGCCATGGCTCCAGCATAAGATGGTTGCCATGGCCCCTCCCACAAAATGGCCACCATGGCCATGCCCACAAAATGGCTGCCATGGGCCCTCCCACAAATGGCAGCCACGGCCACATCCACAAAATGGCCGCCACGACCATGCCCACAAAATGGCCGCCATGGCCCCTCCCACTCCCAAGATGGCGGCCGGGCCCGGTTTGAACCAAAATCAGAATTTTCCCTACCAAAATCTTTGGGATCGACTTTATTTGGAGGAGGTGGGAGGAGCTACGGGAGAGGGGGTGGGGACTCGGGGAGGGGGCGGGGCCTCAGGAATTTGGGGAAAAAACGGGAAAAATTCCGGGAGAAACGAGCGGGAACAGCGACCCCGCCCCTTGAGGGCGGAGCTGCACCACCATTGGCCCAAGATGGCCGCCCTGAGCTCTGATTGGATGAACATTCCCTGAGGGCTCCGGCCCATTTATGGCTGCTGGGGCCCCGCCCCGGGATCAAGCCACGCCCATAAATACAAGACCCGCCTCCTTTCTGACCTAGCCACGCCCCTTTTAGGGCAAAGCCCCACCCACAAATTCATGCCATGCCCACTTTAGGGTCAAGCCCCTCCCCCTGAGCCACGTCGTATCCTTTTGGTCCAAGCCCCGCCCCTTTGGTCCAGGCCCCGCCCACAAATCCCCTTGTGCTGCCCAGGCTCCGCCTCCTGTGGTGTCACCAGGGCGAGGTCCCTCGGCGGCCAATCAGCATTGGCTCCGCCCCTCGGGTGCGGGGCGAGGCCGCCTGCAGCTGTGGGGATAATGAGATGCAAATGAGCTGGGGTGTACCCCGGAGAGGGGCGTGGCCAAGGGAGGGCATGGTCTCTATCCTATCAGGGGGTGGGGCTTGCTTAGTGGGTGTGGCCTAATGAGGCTGGGCTTATTTCCTTTCTCACCTGATGGGCGTGGCCCAGTGGGGGTGGGGCTTATTTATTACCTCTTTGTGGGCGTGGCCTAATGGGGGCAGGGTTTATCTCAATTCTGACCCAGTGGGTGTGGCCTATTGGGGCGGGGTTTAGATTCCTGCTCACCCAATGGGAAGCGCTCAATGGGGGCAGGGTTTCTTCCAGTGGGCGTGGCTTGTCACACTTAGTGGGCGGGGTTTATGGCTATTCTAATGCAGTGGGTGTGGCCTATTGGGGGCAGGTTTTAGGTGTATTCCAACCCAGTGGGTGTGGCCTGTTGGGGTGGGGTTTATTTCACTGCTCATCCAATGGGCGGGGCTCAAAGTGGGCGGGGTTTATCACGATGGGCGTGGCCTGCTCACCTGGTGGGCGGGGTTTATTCTAATGCAGTGGGTGTGGCCTATTGGGGGCGGGGTTTCTGCGCCTGCTCACCCAATGGGTGTGGCCTAATGGGGGCGGGGTTTATATCCTTGCTCACCCAATGGGTGGGGCTCAATGTGGGCGGGGTTTGTGCTGGTGGGCGTGGCCTGCTCACCTGGTGGGCAGGGCTTATATATATTCTAATGCAGTGGGCGTGGCCTGTTGGGGCGGGGTTTATGTACGTGCTCACCCAATGGGCGGGGCTCAATGTGGGCGGGGTTTGTGCTGGTGGGCGTGGCCTTCTCACCTGGTGGGCGGGGTTTATATCTATTCTAATGCAGTGGGCGTGGCCTGTTGGGGGCGGGGTTTATGTACATGCTCATCCAATGGGTGGGGCTCAATGTGGGCGGGGTTTGTGCTGGTGGGCGTGGCCTGCTCACCTGGTGGGCGGGGTTTATATCTATTCTAATGCAGTGGGCGTGGCCTGTTGGGGCGGGGTTTATGTACGTGCTCACCCAATGGGCGGGGCTCAATGTGGGCGGGGTTTGTGCTGGTGGGCGTGGCCTTCTCACCTGGTGGGCGGGGTTTATATCTATTCTAATGCAGTGGGCGTGGCCTGTTGGGGGCGGGGTTTATGTACATGCTCATCCAATGGGTGGGGCTCAATGTGGGCGGGGTTTGTGCTGGTGGGCGTGGCCTTCTCACCTGGTGGGCGGGGTTTATATCTATTCTAATGCAGTGGGCGTGGCCTGTTGGGGGCGGGGTTTATGTACATGCTCACCCAATGGGTGGGGCTCAATGCGGGCGGGGTTTGTGGCGGTGGGCGTGGCCTTCTCACCTGGTGGGCGGGGCTATTTCAGCACCTGGCCCGGCCGCGCCTTCTCCAACTTCCGGCGCCGCTCGGCCGGGATCTCGTCCAGGCTGATCCCGTGGTTGCTCGCACTGCGGGTTTGGGGCCAATTCCGGCCGGTTTGGGGTTTTTGGGGGAATTTGGGGGAAATTCGGATGATTTTGGGGTTTTGGGGGGGGGATTTTTGGGATTCGCAGGGGGAATTTGGGCGATTTTGGGGTTTTCGAGGGGGATTTTTAGGCTTTGGGGGAAATTCGGGCGATTTTGGGGGAGATTCTTAGGATTTGGCGGGAGATTTGGGGGATTTTGGGGGGGATTTCTGGGATTTGGGGGAAATTCGGGGATTTTAGGGGGATTTGGGGCAAATTTGGGGGGAAATTCGGGGCATTTGGGGGGGGATTTTTGGGACTTGGGGGGGATATTCCACTCCCCATAACCCCACACCCCATAAGCGACCCTATAGCCCCACACCCGGCCCCATAACCTCAAACCCAGCCCCACACCCGGCCCCATAACCAACCCCATAACCAACCCCATAACCCTACACCCAGCCCCATAACCGACCCCATAACCAACCCCATAACCCTACACCCAGCCCCATAACCAACCCCATAACCAACCCCATAACCCCACACCCCATAACCCCAAACCTGGCCCCATAACCAACCCCATAACCCCACACCCCATAACCCCACACCCCATAACCCCAAACCTGGCCCCATAACCAACCCCATAACCCCACACCCCATAACCCCACACCCCATAACCCCAAACCTGGCCCCATAACCGACTCCATAACCCCACACCCCATAACCCCACACCCCATAACCCCAAACCCGGCCCCATAACCGACCCCATAACCCCATAACCGACCCCATAACCGACCCCATAACTCCCCGAGCCCAAACCCGGCCCCATAACTCACCCCGGCAGGAGGTCGGGGGGGGTGGGGATGGGTTTGGTGAATCCCTCGCGGCCCACGAGCCAATAGGTGTCCTCCACTCCCTTACCCTATAGATGGATAGGGGCAGGGGCAGTTATGGGGTTATAGGGTCAGCTATGGGGTCAGTTATGGGGTTATAGGGTCAGTTATGGGGTCAGTTATGGGGTCAGTTATGGGGTTATGGGGTTATAGGGTCAGCTATGGGGTCAGTTATGGGGCACAGCCAATGGGTGTCCTCCACTCCCTTACCCTATAGATGGATAGGGGCAGGGTCAGTTATGGGGTTATAGGGTCAGCTATGGGGTTATAGGGTGAGCTATGGGGTTATAGGGTCAGTTATGGGGTCAGTTATGGGGCACAGCCAATGGGTGTTCTCCACTCCTTTACCCTATAGATGCATAGGGGCAGGGTCAGTTATGGGGTCAGTTATGGGGTCAGTTATGGGGTCAGTTATGGGGTTATGGGGTCAGTTATGGGGTTATAGGGTCAGTTATGGGGTCAGCTATGGGGCACAGCCAATGGGTGTCCTCCACTCCTTTACCCTATAGATTGATAGGGGCAGGGGCAGTTATGGGGTTATAGGGTGAGCTATGGGGTCAGTTATGGGGCACAGCCAATGGGTGTCCTCCACTCCTTTACCCTATAAACAATGGGGTTGGTTATAGGATCAGTTATGGGGTTATGGGGTCGGTTATGGGGCACAGCCAATGGGTGTCCTCCACTCCTTTACCCTATAGATGGATAGGGGCAGGGTCAGTTATGGGGTCAGTTATGGGGTCAGTTATGGGGTCAGTTATGGGGTCAGTTATGGGGTTATAGGGTCAGCTATGGGGTGGGTTATGGGGCACAGCCAATGGGTGTCCTCCACTCCCTTACCCTATAGATCGATAGGGGCAGGGGCAGTTATGGGGTTATAGGGTGAGCTATGGGGTCAGCTATGGGGTCAGCTATGGGGCACAGCCAATGGGTGTCCTCCACTCCTTTACCCTACAAGTTATGGGGTTATAGGGTCAGTTATGGGGTTGGTTATGGGGTCAAGGTCAGTTATGGGGTTATAGGGTCAGCTATGGGGTCAGCTATGGGTCAGTTATGAGTCAGTTATGGGGTCAGTTATGGGGTCAGTCAGTTATGGGTCAGTTATGGGTCAGTTATGGGTCAGTTTTTGGTCAGTTATGGGTCAGTTATGGGTCAGTTATGGGGTCAGTTATGGGGTCAGTCAGTTATGGGTCAGTTATGGGTCAGTTATGGGTCAGTTTTTGGTCAGTTATGGGTCAGTTATGGGTCAGTTATGGGTTAGTTATGGGTCAGTTATGGGGTCAGTTATGGGTCAGTTATGGGTTAGTTATGGGTCAGTTATGGGTCAGTTATGGGTCAGTTATGGGGTCAGTTATGGGGTCAGTTATGGGGTCAGTTATGGGGTCAGTTATGGGTCAGTTATGGGGTCAGTTATGGGTCAGTTATGGGGTCAGTTATGGGGTCAGTTATGGAGTCAGTTATGGGTCAGTTATGGGGTCAGTTATGGGTTAGTTATGGGTCAGCTATGGGTCAGTTATGGGTTAGTTATGGGGTCAGTTATGGGTCAGTTATGGGGTCAGTTATGGGTCAGTTATGGGGTCAGTTATGGGTTAGTTATGGGTCAGCTATGGGTCAGTTATGGGTTAGTTATGGGGTCAGTTATGGGTCAGTTATGGGGTCAGTTATGGGTTAGTTATGGGGTCAGTTATGGGTCAGTTATGGGTCAGTTATAGGTCAGTTATGGGGTCAGTTATGGGTCAGTTATGGGGTCAGTTATGGGGTCAGTTATGGGGTCAGTTATGGGTCAGTTATGGGTCAGTTATAGGTCAGTTATGGGGTCAGTTATGGGTCAGTTATGGGGTCAGTTATGGGTCACTTATGGGTCAGTTATGGGGTCAGTTATGGGTCAGGTTTGGGTCAGTTATGGGTCAGTTATGGGTCAGTTATGGAGTCAGTTATGGGTCAGTTATGGGTCAGTTATGGGGTCAGTTATGGGTCACTTATGGGTCAGTTATGGGGTCAGTTATGGGTCAGGTTTGGGTCAGTTATGGGGTCAGTCAGTTACGGGTCAATTTTGGGCTGTATTCGGGTTTTTTGGGCCATTTTGGGTTGTTTTAGGATTTTTTGGGGTGTTTTGGGGCGGGTTTGGGTTGTTTGGGATTTTTCACGCGGTTTAGGGGCTGGTTTGGGCTGTATTTGGGGGGTTTTCATGCAATTTTGGGGTGTCTTTGGGGTTTTTTGGGCTGTATTTGAGGTTTTCCAGGTTTTGGGCTCTGTTTGGGGCTTTCCAGGCGTTTTTGGGGTGTTTTGTGGCCATTTTGGGGTCTATTTGGGGTTTTCTGGGCAGTTTTGGACTGGTTTGCGGTTTTTTTGGGCCATTTTGGGTTGTTTTCGGATTTTTTGGGGGTGTTTTGGGGCTGTATTTGGGGTCTCAGTCAGTTTTTGGCTCTTTTGGGTTTTTTCAGGCAGTTTTGTGTTCTATTTGGGGTTTTTCATGCAATTTTGGGCTGGTTTGGCGTTTTTTGGGGGTGTATTTGGGGTTTTTCAGGTTTTGGGTTCTGTTTGGGGCTTTCCAGGCGTTTTTGGGGTGGTTTGGGGGCCATTTTGGGTTGTTTTAGGATTTTGTTTTTGGAGTTTTTTGGGCAGGTTTGGGGTTTCAGTCAGTTTTGGGCAGTTTCAGTCAGTTTTGGGCCATTTTGGGGCTTTATTTGCGTTTTTGGGGCCGTTTTGGGGCTCACCTTGAGCTCGGTCTTGCCGCGGATGTCGACCTTGAACCCCTCCTGCAGCGAGAGCAGGATGGCGACCGTGCGCTGGTTCACGTGGATGCGATAGGCTGGGGGAAAAGGAACCCCAAAAAACCCCAAAATAACCCCAAAATAACAACAACAAAAAAACGCCAAAAATAACAAAAAAAACCCCACCCCAAAAACCCCATAACTGACCCCGACCCCAGTGCGCTGGTTCACGTGGATGCGATAGGCTGGGGGGAAAAGGGGGTTTAGGAACCCCAAAAAACCCCAAAATAACCCAAAAAAACCAAACAAACAAACAAAAAAAAAAAAAACCAAAAAAAACCAAAAACCTCCAGAAAAATCCCACCCCCCCCAAAAAATCCCAAAAAATCCCAAAACCCCTCAGAAAAATCCAACCCCCCCCCCAAAAAAAAAACCAAAGTGCACAAAAAATCCCCAAAGCCCCCCCCCCAAAAAAACCCCAAAAAACCAAAGAAAAAAATCCCCCAAAAGCGCCAAATTTTCAAAGCCGCTGATGGATGTGTCTCTGTCCCCTGTCCCCTGTCCCTGTCCCCTCCTGGTGTCCCCTGTCCATGTCCCCAACCATGTCCCTGTCCCCTGTGCCCTCCCAGTGTCCCCTGTCCCTGTCCCCGTGTCCCTCCCCGTGTCCCCATCGCTGTGTCCCCATCCCTGTCCCCGTGTCCGTGTCCATGTCCGTGTGTCTGTCCCCATGTCCGTGTCCATGTCCGTGTCCGTCCATGTCCCCATGTCCCCATCAGTGTCCCCCTGTCCCCATCGGTGTCACACTCACGCAGGCCGGTGGACTCCATGCACGACGCCGTGTTCCCCGTGTCCCCATCGCTGTGTCCCCATGTCCCTGTCCGTGTGTCCATGTCCATGTCCGTGTGTCTGTCCCCGTGTCCGTGTCCGTCCATGTCCCCATGTCCCCGTCAGTGTCCCCATCGGTGTCACACTCACGCAGGCCGGTGGACTCCATGCGCGACGCCGTGTTCCCCGTGTCCCCATCGCTGTGTCCCCATGTCCCTGTCCCCATGTCCATGTCCACGTCCGTGTGTCTGTCCCCGTGTCCCCATGTCCCTGTGTCCATGTCCCCATGTCCGTGTCCATGTCCGTGTGTCCGTCCATGTCCCCATGTCCCCGTCAGTGTCCCCATCGGTGTCACACTCACGCAGGCCGGTGGACTCCATGCGCGACGCCGTGTTCGCCGTGTCCCCTATGTCCCCATGTCCCTGTCTGTGTGTCCATGTCCACATCCGTGTGTCTGTCCCCATGTCCGTGTGTCTGTCCCCATGTCCCCGTCAGTGTCCCCCCGTCCCCATCGGTGTCACACTCACGCAGGCCGGTGGACTCCATGCGCGACGCCGTGTTCACCGTGTCCCCGAACAGGCAGTACCGCGGCATCGTCAGCCCGACCACGCCCGCCACGCACGGCCCTGGGGGCGTGGTCACAAGGGGGCGTGGTCACAGGGGGGCGTGGACACAAAGGGGCGTGGTCACAAGGAGGAGGGGTCATGGTAGGGGTTGGGTCAACAGGCGATGAGCGTCGAGGGTTGGCCAAGGAGTTGGGTGTGGCCAATGGGGCGTGGCCAAGTTGGGTGCGGTCATAGATGGGCGTGGTCTTTAGGGCGTGGCCCAGAAGGGGAGTGGCCCAAATGGATCCAATGGATCACGACCGTGTTGGCCAAGTCGGGCGTGGTCAAGTTGGGTGTGGCCACTCTGCAAGCACAAAGTGGGCGTGGCCTGTAAGGGGGTGACCAATGGGCATCGCCAAAGGTGTGGCCACATCCAACATGACTCATTGACCATTGGCCAACCCTTGACCAACACAAGGGCGTGGCCATTGACAGTTGGCCAAGTTGGGCGTGCCCAAGAAAGTGTGTGACCAATGAACAGTCATGAGGTGGGTGTGGCCTCTAAGGGGGTCACCAGTGGGAGTGGCCAAAGGCGTGGCCACACCCAACATGACCCATTGACCATTGGCCGCCACCCAAACCTTGACCAACACATGGGGCGTGGCCAAGAAGGGGTGTGGCCAATGAACAGACATGAGGAGGGCGTGGCCTGTAAGGGGGTGACCAATGAACAGCCATGAGGTGGGCGTGGCCAGGCACCTCACAACCCCCAAGCCCCACCCACCACGACCCATTGACCATTGGCCAACCCTTGAGCAACACAGGGGCGTGGCCAAGGGGTGTGGCCAATGAACAGCCATGAGGTGGGCGTGGCCAGGCACCTCACAACCACCAAGCCCCACCCACCACGACCCATTGACCATTGGCCAACCCTTGACCAACACAGGGGCGTGGCCATTAAGCGTTGGCCGAGTTGGGCGTGGCCAAGAAGGGGTGTGGCCAATGAACAGCCGTGAGGTGGGCGTTGCCAGGCACCTCACAACCACCAAGCCCCACCCACCACGACCCATTGGCCGCCACCCAACCCTTGACCAACACATTGGGGCGTGTCAGGGCGTGGTTGGGGGGGCGTGTCCGGGCGGACCAATGGGGCGCGGGGGGCGTGTCCGTACCCGAGTGCAGCCCGATGCGGATGCGCACGGGCACCTCGGGCATGTGGCGCATCTTGAAGGTGCCCACGGAGCTGAGGATGTCCAGGGACATGTTGGCGATCTCGCCGGCGTGCCGGTTCCCGTTGCGCTTGGGCAGCCCCGAGGCCACCATGTAGGCGTCGCCGATGGTCTCCACCTGGCCGGGAGGGCGTGGTCAGGGGTGGGCACGCCCACCGGGACACGCCCACCGCGCCGGAGAGGTCGTGGTGCGGGGAGCTGAACATCTGGGGTGGGCGGGGCGATGGGAGGGGGCGTGGCTGGTGGTGGTGGCCAATGGAAGGGCAGGGCTTGGATGGACGTGGGGACACCTTGGTCGTGGCCATGGGGTCACCTTGACCGTGGTCATGAGGTCACCTTGAGCAGCTCTATGGGGTCACCCTGACCATGGCCATGAGGTCACCCTGGACATGGCCATGGGGTCACCTCTATGGGTCCATGGGGCCACCTTGGCCATGGCCATGGGGCCACCTTGAGCAGCTCTATGGGGCCACCCTGACCATGGCCATGGGGTCACCTCTAGAGGCCCATGGGGTCACCTTGGACATGGTCGTGGGGCCACCTTGAGCAGCTCTATGGGGCCACCCTGACCATGGCCATGGGGTCACCTCTATGGGTCCATGGGATCACCCTGGACATGGCCATGGGGTCACCTCTAGAGGCCCATGGGGTCACCTTGGACATGGCCATGAGGTCACCTTGAGCAGCTCTATGGGGCCACCTTGACCATGGCCATGGGGTCACCCTGGACATGGCCATGGGGTCACCTCTATGGGTCCATGGGGTCACCCTGGACATGGCCATGGGGTCACCTCTATGGGTCCATGGAGTCACCTTGGCCATGGCCATGAGGTCACCTTGGATATGGCCATGGGGCCACCCTGACCATGGCCATGGGGTCACCTCTAGAGGCCCATGGGGTCACCTTGGCCATGGCCATGGGGTCACCTCTAGAGGCCCATGGGGTCACCTTGGCCATGGCCATGAGGTCACCTTGAGCAGCTCTATGGGGCCACCTTGACCATGGCCATGAGGTCACCCTGGACATGGTCATGGGGTCACCTTGGATGTGGCCATAGGGTCACCTTGGTCATGGTCATGAGGTCACCTTGACCATGGCCATGAGGTCATGTTGGCCATGGCCATGAGGTCACCTCTAGAGGTCCATGAGGTCACCTTGGTCGTGGCCATGAGGTCACCTCTAGAGGTCCATGGGGTCACCTTGACCATGGCCATGGGGTCACCTCTATGGGTCCATGGGGCCACCTTGACCATGGTCACCTTGTAGCCACCACCACTGAGCCCAACCCCCATCCTGAGATGACCACCCATGACCGAGTGACCACCCAGAGGTGACCACCCATGACCGAGTGACCACCATGACCATTGCTATGGTCACCTTGTAGCCACCACCATTGAGCCCAACCCCACCCTGAGGTGGCCACCCATGACCAAGTGACCATCCTGAGGTGACCACTCATGGCCTCATGACTGAGTGACCACCATGACCGTGGCCACCATTGCCATGGTCACCCTGTAGCCACCACCATTGATCCCTGAGGTGACCACCCATGACCCCACGACCGAGTGACCACTGTGATGGTGACCACCCATGACCAAGTGACCACCATGACCATTGTCATGGTCACCTTGTAGCCACCACCATTGAGCCCAACCCCACACTGAGGTGGCCACCCATGACCCCATGACCGAGTGACCACCCATGACCACCATGACCATCCGTGGTCACCTTGTAGACGTCGTGGGAGCCGATGATGGCGTCGAAGAGCGTGTAGAGGTCGTTGAGCAGGTCCACCACCTCGATGGGCTCGCTCATGGCCGAGATGGTGGTGAAGCCCACGATGTCGCTGAAGTAGAGCGTCACCTCCTCGAAGTACTCGGGCTCCACCGGCGTCCCCATCTTCAGCGCCTCGGCCACCGACCTGTCCGGGGGTCACCCGGGGGTCAGCGGGGTCACCCGGGGGTCAGCCGCTCCGGCCACGGCGGCTCCGTGGGCAAGGAGTGGACGGTGTGGCCGCTGGGAGCTTCTGGTGACCCATGGGGGGCAGTTGGTCAAGGCTGACCACAGGGGTGTCCAAGGTGGTCTTTGACCATCTGGTGACCCATGGGGGGCAGTTGGTCAAGGCTGACCACAGGGGTCTCCAAGGGTCACTTTGGCCCATAGCTCTGGAGGGGTCAGTTGGTCAAAACTGACCACAGGGGTCTCCAAGGGTCACTTTGGCCATCTGGTGACCCATAGCTCTGGAGGGGTCAAGGTTGACCACAGGGGTCTCCAAGGGTCACTTTGACCCCTAGGTCTGGAGAGGTCAGTTGGTCAAGGTTGACCACAAGGGTCTCCAAGGGTCACTTTGGCCATCTGGTGACCCATAGCTCTGGAGGGGTCAAGGTCGACCACAGGGGTCTCCAAGAGTCACTGACCCATAGCTCTGGAGGGGTCAGTTGGTCAAGGTTGACCACAAGGATCTCCAAGATGCTGTTTGACCATCTGGTGACTCCTAGGTCTGGATGGGTCTCCAAGGGTCAAGGTTGACCACAAGGGTCACTTTGACATTCTGGTGACCGTAGCTCTGGAGGGGTCAGTTGGTCAAGGTTGACCACAGCCTGTCCTCGGTGACCGCCTTGACCTTCTCCCGCCACATAGGGCTGGTGGGATCAGGGTTGAGTGACCGCCTTGGTCAAGGGGTCAGGGTTGAGTGGTCACCTTGGTCAAGGGGTCAAGGTTGGCCATAATCTGTCCACAGTGACCACCTGGACCTTCTGCTGCCCCATAGCTCACTGTGGGGTCAATGGGTCAAGGTTGACCTCAACCTTCTCCAGGTGACCACCCCATTGTCCTCTCCTGCCCCATTGTCCTCTCCTGCCCCATAGGTCTCAAGACTGACCCCAACCTTCTCCAGGTGGCCCCTCTGGCCATCTCCTGCCCATCAGAAGCTCCCTCCACCCCAAACCTCCAGGTGGGACCCACGGGATGACGCCCACCACCCCCATGGACCACCCCCAGCCCCCCATGGTGACCCACGGCGGCAGCATCTGGGTCAGGAGCTTGTCGGTCTTCTGCTTCTCGATCTCCAGCTCCTCGGTCCTCTCGCGGATCAGGTCCTCCAGGTTGCTGCTGTACTGCTCCAGCATGCGCAGCATCGAGTCGATGATGTTGGTCTTGCGGCCCTTGTTGATGCCCTTGAACTGCGGGGAGAAACCCCGTGGAGAAACCGTGGAGATCCGTGGAGACCCCATGGAGACACCATGGAATTCCATAAAACCCCGTGGAGGCACCATGGAACCTCATGGAACCCCATGGAATCCCATGGAGACCCCATGGAGACACCATGGAATTCGATAAAACCCCGTGGAGGCACCATGGAACCTCATGGAACCCCATGGAATCCCATGGAGACCCCATAAAACCCCATGGAGACCCCATAGAATTCCATGGAATTCCATAAAACCCCGTGGAGACACCATGGAACCCCATGGAGATCCATGGAAACCCCATAAAACCCCATAGAACATCATGGAACTCCATGGAACCCCATGGGGTCAATGATGTTGGTCTTGCGCCCCTTCTTTATGCCCTTGAACTGCGGGGAGAAACCCCGTGGAGAAACCATGGAGATCCGTGGAGACCCCATGGAACCTCATGGAACCCCTTGGAATCCCATGGAGATCCCATAGAACCCCATGGAATCCCATGGAAATCCCATAAAACCTCATGGAGACCCCATAGAACCTCATGGAAACCTCACAGAATTCCATGGAATTCCATAAAACCCCGTGGAGACACCATGGAACCTCATTGAACCCCATGGAATCCCATGGAGACCCCATAAAACCTCATGAAGACCCCATAGAACCCCACAGAATTTCATAGAACACTAAGGAACCTAATGGAGACACCGTAGAACCTCATGGAACCACATGGAGACCCCATGGAAACTCCATGGAACCCCACAGAACCACATGGAGACACCATGGAACCACATGGAACCACATGGAGACCGCATGGAGACCCAATGGAACCCCATGGAACCTCATGGAACTCAGTGGAACCCCACAGAAACCCATATGGGTCTCACCTGTCCAGGTCCCTCACCTGGTCGGACACGTGGTCCATGGTGGGTCTCTTCTCGGGCTGCTCACTCCAGCCCACACTGGTTCCATAGAGCTTCCATTGCCCCATACCTGTCCCATACCGGTCCCATACTGGTCCCACCTGCCCCAGGTGTATCTCAGGTGTATCTCAGGTGGCCTCACCTGGTCGAACACCTGGTCCATGGTGGGTCTCTTCTCGGGCTGCTCGCTCCAGCCCAGTCTGGTTCCATAGAGCTTCCAGTGCCCCATACCAGTCCCATACTGGTCCCAGTGTCCCGTACATGTCCCAGGTGTGTCCCACCTGTCCCAGGTGTATCTCAGGTGGCCTCACCTGGTCGGACACCTGGTCCATGGTGGGTCTCTTCTCGGGCTGCTCACTCCAGCCCACACTGGCTCCATAGAGCTTCCATTGCCCCATACCTGTCCCATACCGGTCCCATACTGGTCCCACCTGCCCCAGGTGTATCTCAGGTGTATCTCAGGAGGCCTCACCTGGTCGAACACCTGGTCGATGGTGGGTCTCTTCTCGGGCTGCTCGCTCCAGCACTCCTTCATCAGGTGGATGCACTCCAGCGGGGCCTGGTCGGCCGAGACCGCGGGGCGGCACAGGGGGGGCGGCCGCTGCACCTTCTCGATGATCTCTGCGTTCGGGGACGTTCGGGGTCAGTTTGGGACATTTGGGGTCAGTTTGGGACATTTGGGGCCAGTTTGGGGACATTTGGGGACATTTGAGTTCAGTTTTGGACGTTTGGGGTCAGTTTGGGGACATTTGGGGACATTTGAGTTCAGTTTTGGACATTTGGGGACAGTTTGGGACATTTGGGGACATTTGGGGTCAGTTATGGGTCAGTTTTAGGGTCGGTTTTGGGATCAGTTTTGGGGTCAGTTTTAGAGTTTTGGGGTCGGTTTTGGGGTCGGTTTCGGGGTTTTTGGGTCGGTTTTGGGGTCTCACCTTCGGGGGGCAGCCCCAGCATGCAGTGGGGGCTCAGGTGGGTCTTGGGGGGTTTTTTGGGGCGCAGAATTCATTTTTTGGGGTCTCACCTTCGGGGGGCAGCCCCAGCATGCAGTACGGGGGGCTCTCGGGGGGTTTTTTGGGGCGCAGAATTCATTTTTTGGGGTCTCACCTTCGGGGGACAGCCGCGGCATGCAGGGGGGGGGCTCAGGTGGGTCTCGGGGGGTTTTTTGGGGCGCAGAATTCATTTTTTGGGGTCTCACCTTCGGGGGGCAGCCCCAGCATGCAGTACGGGGGGCTCCTGCAGATCACCTCCTGCATGATGATGCCGATGCCGTAGACGTCGCCCCGGAAGGAGCCGCGGCGCTCCAGGGCCTCGTCCCGCAGCAGCTCCGGCGCCGTCCACAGCCGCTCTGGGGGGGGGGCGGGGCCACGCTCGGACACGCCCACCGCCACCGCGGGACACGCCCACCCCGCCACGGGGCACGCCCACCCCACTAGACCACGCCCACAGCAAGGCAAGAGCCAATGGGAGGGCGCTCAAGGGTGTGGCCGCACCCCCCGGACGAGCCCAGATTGCCACCAGGCCACGCCCCCTTTCATATAAGCCACGCCCCCTTTCTCGTTGCCCCCAGCCATGGGATGGACAGGCCACGCCCTCTCCACTGAGACCCCGCCTTAATTGGGTGGGGTTGGAGTTGCCCACACCCCCAATGGAAGCCCCGCCCCTCAATGCCCCAACACACCCATGGGCCACGCCCCTAAAGCAAAAGCCACACCCCAAACCCCAAGGCCACACCCCTAAATCAAAGGCAGCATCTCCCACAGGCCACACCCACCCCTGAGGCCACACCCCTTCCCTCAGCGAAGCCACGCCCCTTCTCTTTAGCCCCATCCCATTGGTCACACCCAGAGCCACACCCACCCCGGAGCCACACCCCCCTCAGAGTCCCAATTGAGTCTCTGGAGGCCACGCCCACCAGGCCACACCCACCAAGGCACATCCATTATGCCACACCCATGAGGCCACGCCCATAAGGCCACATCCATAGGGCCACACCTACGAAGCCACGCCCATCTGGCCCCGCCCACGAGGCCCCGCCCTCACCGTGGGGCTGCGGGGGCGGGGCCGGCACGCGCTGCGCCTCCAGCAATTGGTTGTAGCCGTGGTCGGTGACCTTGAGCACGAAGCGCCCGTCGACGACGCAGTTCCGCGACTTGAGGCGCCCGTGCACCACGTCCCGGTGGTGGAGATAGCGCACGCCCTGCCGGTCAACGAGGGCGTGGTCAACATGGCCACGGTCAACAATGGCGTGGTCAACACGGCCATGGTCAATGTCAATGGCATGGTCAACGTGGCCATGGTCAACGTCAATGGCGTGGTCAACATGGCCATGATCAACAATGGCATGGTCAATGTCAATGGTGTGGTCAACATGGCCATGGTCAACATAGTTATGGTCAACATGGCCATGGTCAACGTGGTCATGGTCAACATCAATGGTGTGGTCAACCATCAATGGCGTGGTCAACATGGCATGGTCAACATGGTCATGGTCAACGTCAATGGCGTGGTCAACATGGTCATGGACAACCATCAATGGTATGGTCAACATGGCCACGGTCAACGTCAATGGTGGGGTCAACGTGGTCAACATGGCCATGGTCAACAATGGCGTGGTCAATGTCAATGGCATGGTCAACGTAGCCATGGTCAATGTCAATGGCGTGGTCAACATGGCCATGGTCAACCATCAATGGTGTGGTCAACATGGCCATGGTCAACATGGCCACAGTTAACGTCAATGGCGTGGTCAACATGGCATGGTCAACATGGCCATGGTCAATGTCAATGGTGTGGTCAACACAGCCATGGTCAACATCAATGGCGTGGTCAACGTGGCCATGGTCAACATAGTTATGGTTATGGTCAACGTGGCCATGGTCAATGTCAATGGCATGGTCAACGTCAATGGTGTGGTCGACATGGCCATGGTCAACAATGGCATGGTCAATGTCAATGGTGTGGTCAACATGGCCATGGTCAACCACCACGCAGTTCCGCGACTTGAGGCGCCCGTGCACCACGTCCCGGTGGTGCAGGTACCGCACGCCCTGCCGGTCAACGAGGGCGTGGTCAACATGGCCACGGTCAACGTGGTCAACATCAATGGTGTGGTCAACCATTAACGGCACGGTCAACATGGCCATGGTCAACATCAATGGTGTGGTCAACGCGGCCATGGTCAACATCAATGGCGTGGTTAGCCATCAATGGCATGGTCAACATGGACATGGTCAACATGGACATGGTGAACAATGACATGGTCAACATGGACATGGTCAACAATTAACGTTGTGGTCAACAATGGCATGGTCAACGTCAATGGTGTGGTCAACATGGCCATGGCCAACATCGATGGTATGGTCAACATGGCCATGGTCAACGTGGACATAGTCAACATGGTTATGGTCAACGTCAATGGCGTGGTCAACATGGTCATGGTCAACATGGACATGGTCAGCGTGGACATGGTCAACATCAATGGTGTGGTCAACATGGTCATGGTCAACAATGGCATGGTCAACATGGCCATGGTCAACAATGGCATGGTCAATGTCAATGGTGTGGTCAACATGGCCATGGTCAACAATCACCACCACGGCCTACAACGTTGTAGCCCATGACCACGCCCATGACCCCGCCCAGGACCACCCCATGGCCACCGAGGCCATTCCGTGGCCAGCACCACCCCAATGGCCACCTCCATGACCACAGCCATGGTAACCACCATGGCCACCAGACCATCATGACCACCCCATGGCACCAGACCATCATGACCATCCCATGGCCACCACCACCTCCAGGACCAGCTGTTGGCCACCAGACCAGCACCATGGCCACCAGACCATCATGGCCACCCATTGGCCACCACCATCTCCAGGACTACCCTGTGGCCACCAGACATGGTCATGACGACCAAGGCCTCCCCATGGCCACCACCACCTCCATGACCACCTCCATGGCCACCAGACCATCATGGCCTCCCCATGGCCACCACCACCTCCATGACCACCACCATGGCCACCAGACATGGTCATGACGACCAAGGCCACCCCATGGCCACCATCACTTCCATGACCACCCATTGGCCACCAGACATGGTCATCATGACCAAGGCCACCCCAATGGCCACCTCCATGACCACTTCCATTGCCACCACCACAATGAACCACCTCCATGACCACCCCACGGCCACCAGACATGGTCATCACGACCAAGGCCACCCCATGGCCACCATCACCCCAATGAGCCACCTCCATGACCACTTCCACGGCCACCAGACCACCATGACCGCCCCAATGGCCACCTCCATGACCACAGCCATGGTAACCACCATGGCCACCAGACCACCATGACCACCCCATGGCCACCACCACCGCCCCAATGGCCACCTCCATGACCACTTCCATGGCCACCAGACCACCATGACCATCCCATGGCCTCCACCACCGCCCCAATGGCCACCTCCATGACCACTTCCTTGGCCACCACCACCTCCATGACCACTTCCATGGCCACCAGACCACCACGACCGCCCCCATGGCCACCACCAGCTCCAGGACCACCCCGTGGCCACAGGATCACCGGGACCACCTCCACGGCCACCAGACCGCGGCGGCCACCGCGCGGTCACCTTGATGAGGTCGATGAGCAGCGAGGACTTGAACATCCAGTCGAGCTTCATGTCCTCGTTGCGCAGCAGGTCCTCCAGGCTGCCGCGCGAGCAGTGCTCCGACACGATGGCGAAGATGCCGCAGTCGTGGAAGAAGCCCAGGAACAGGTTCACGTTCTCGTGGCGCAGGTCCCGCAGCTGGGGGACACCGGGACGGGGACACCAGGATGGGATGGGGACACCAGGATGGGATGGGGACACCAGGATGGGACGGGGACACCAGGAGGGGAGATGGGGACACCAGGATGGGATGGGGACACCAGGGAGGAGATGGGGACACCAGGACAGGAGATGGGGACACCGGGATGGGATGGGGACACCAGGAGGGGATGGGGACACCAGGATGGGATGGGGACACCAGGGAGGAGTTTGGGACACCAGGAGGGGATGGGGACACCAGGACAGGAGATGGGGACACCATGAGGGAACACCAAGACGGGAGATGGGGGCACCAGGACAGGAGATGGGGACACCAGGACAGGAGATGGGGACACCGGGACCACCAGGGGACACCAGGGAGGAGATGGGGACACCAGGACATGAGGGGACACCAGGACAGGAAATGGGGACACCAGGATGGGATGGGGACACCAGGGAGGAGATGGGGACACCAGGATGGGATGGGGACACCAGGGAGGAGATGGGGACACCAGGACAGGAGATGGGGACACCGGGATGGGACGGGGACACCAGGAGGGGATGGGGACACCAGGAGGGGATGGGGACACCGGGACCACCAGGGGACACCAGGATGGGATGGGGACACCAGGGAGGAGATTGGGACACCAGGACAGGAGATGGGGACACCGGGATGGGATGGGGACACCAGGATGGGATGGGGACACCAGGACAGGAGATGGGGACACCATGAGGGAACACCAAGACGGGAGATGGGGGCACCAGGAGAGGACACCAGGACAGGAGATGGGGACACCAGGATGGGATGGGGACACCAGGACAGGAGATGGGGACACCAGGACAGGAGATGGGGACACCGGGACCACCAGGGGACACCAGGGAGGAGATGGGGACACCAGGACATGAGGGGACACCAGGACAGGAAATGGGGACACCAGGATGGGATGGGGACACCAGGGAGGAGATGGGGACACCATGAGGGAACACCAAGACAGGAGATGGGGACACCAGGATGGGATGGGGACACCAGGACAGGAGATGGGGACACCAGGAGGGGACACCAGGGCAGGAGAGGACACCAGGGAAGAGATGGGGACACCAGGACAGGAGATGGGGACACCAGGACCACAAGGGGACATCGGGACAGGAGATGGGGGACACCAGGACAGTGTGGGGACACCAGGGAGGGGATGGAGTGGAGATGTCCCAGTGATGTTCCCAAGATGACCCAGTGATGGATCACCATGGTCCAACCTTGACCACGATGACCCAACAATGTCCCCATGACCTCTGAATGTCCCCATGACCCATTGGTGTCCCCATGGCCTGATGTTCTCCATGATGACCCCTGGATGTCCCCATGTCCCCTGGATGTCCCCATGGCCCGATGTTCTCCATGATGGCCCAATGTTCTCCATGATGGCCCAATGTTCTCCGTGATGACCCAATGTTCCCCATGATGTCCCCTGGATGTCCCCGTGTCCCCCTGGTGTCCCCATGGCCCGATGTTCTCCATGATGACCCCTCAGTGTCCCCATGTCCCCCTGGTGTCCCCATGGCCCGATGTTCTCCATGATGACCCAATGTTCTCCATGATGAACCAACAATGTCCCCATGGTCCAACCTTGACCCAACGATGTCCCCATGGCCCCCTGGTTCCCCATGGCCCAATGTTCTCCATGATGACCCCTGGATGTCCCCATGGCCCGATGTTCTCCATGGTGACCCAATGTTCTCCATGATGTCCCCTGGATGTCCCCGTGTCCCCCTGGATGTCCCCGTGTCCCCCTGGTGTCCCCATGGCCCAATGTTCTCCATGATGGCCCAATGTTCCCCATGATGGCCCAATGTTCCCCATGATGTCCCCTGGATGTCCCCATGTCCCCCTGGATGTCCCCATGGCCCGATGTTCTCCATGATGGCCCAATGTTCTCCGTGATGACCCAATGTTCCCCATGATGTCCCCTGGATGTCCCCGTGTCCCCCTGGTGTCCCCATGGCCCAATGTTCTCCATGATGGCCCAATGTTCCCCATGATGGCCCAATGTTCTCCATGATGTCCCCTGGATGTCCCCATGGCCCAATGTTCTCCATGATGGCCCAATGTTCCCCATGATGGCCCAATGTTCCCCATGATGTCCCCTGGATGTCCCCATGTCCCCCTGGATGTCCCCATGGCCCAATGTTCTCCATGATGGCCCAATGTTCTCCGTGATGACCCAATGTTCCCCATGATGTCCCCTGGATGTCCCCGTGTCCCCCTGGTGTCCCCATGGCCCGATGTTCTCCGTGATGACCCCTCAGTGTCCCCATGTCCCCCTGGTGTCCCCATGGCCCGATGTTCTCCATGGTGACCCAATGTTCTCCATGATGTCCCCTGGATGTCCCCGTGTCCCCCTGGATGTCCCCGTGTCCCCCTGGTGTCCCCATGGCCCAATGTTCTCCATGATGGCCCAATGTTCCCCATGATGGCCCAATGTTCCCCATGATGTCCCCTGGATGTCCCCATGTCCCCCTGGATGTCCCCATGGCCCGATGTTCTCCATGATGGCCCAATGTTCTCCGTGATGACCCAATGTTCCCCATGATGTCCCCTGGATGTCCCCGTGTCCCCCTGGTGTCCCCATGGCCCAATGTTCTCCATGATGGCCCAATGTTCCCCATGATGGCCCAATGTTCTCCATGATGTCCCCTGGATGTCCCCATGGCCCAATGTTCTCCATGATGGCCCAATGTTCCCCATGATGGCCCAATGTTCCCCATGATGTCCCCTGGATGTCCCCGTGTCCCCCTGGTGTCCCCATGGCCCGATGTTCTCCATGATGACCCAATGTTCTCCATGATGAACCAACAATGTCCCCATGGTCCAACCTTGACCCAACGATGTCCCCATGGCCCCCTGGTTCCCCATGGCCCAATGTTCTCCATGATGACCCCTGGATGTCCCCATGGCCCGATGTTCTCCATGGTGACCCAATGTTCCCCATGATGTCCCCTGATGTCCCCGTGTCCCCCTGGATGTCCCCATGGCCCGATGTTCTCCGTGATGACCCCTCAGTGTCCCCATGTCCCCCTGGATGTCCCCATGGCCCGATGTTCTCCATGATGACCCAATGTTCTCCATGATGTCCCCTGGATGTCCCCGTGTCCCCCTGGATGTCCCCGTGTCCCCCTGGTGTCCCCATGGCCCGATGTTCTCCGTGATGACCCAATGTTCTCCATGATGAACCAACAATGTCCCCATGGTCCAACCTTGACCCAACGATGTCCCCATGGCCCCCTGGTTCCCCATGGCCCAATGTTCTCCATGATGACCCCTGGATGTCCCCATGGCCCGAAATTCTCCATGGTGACCCAATGTTCTCCATGATGTCCCCTGGATGTCCCCGTGTCCCCCTGGATGTCCCCGTGTCCCCCTGGTGTCCCCATGGCCCAATGTTCTCCGTGATGGCCCAATGTTCCCCATGATGGCCCAATGTTCCCCATGATGTCCCCTGGATGTCCCCATGTCCCCCTGGATGTCCCCATGGCCTGATGTTCTCCATGATGGCCCAATGTTCTCCGTGATGACCCAATGTTCCCCATGATGTCCCCTGGATGTCCCCGTGTCCCCCTGGTGTCCCCATGGCCCGATGTTCTCCGTGATGACCCCTCAGTGTCCCCATGTCCCCCTGGTGTCCCCATGGCCCGATGTTCTCCATGGTGACCCAATGTTCTCCATGATGTCCCCTGGATGTCCCCGTGTCCCCCTGGATGTCCCCGTGTCCCCCTGGTGTCCCCATGGCCCAATGTTCTCCATGATGGCCCAATGTTCTCCGTGATGACCCAATGTTCCCCATGATGTCCCCTGGATGTCCCCGTGTCCCCCTGGTGTCCCCATGGCCCGATGTTCTCCATGATGGCCCAATGTTCTCCGTGATGACCCAATGTTCCCCATGATGTCCCCTGGATGTCCCCGTGTCCCCCTGGTGTCCCCATGGCCCGATGTTCTCCGTGATGACCCCTCAGTGTCCCCATGTCCCCCTGGTGTCCCCATGGCCCGATGTTCTCCGTGATGACCCAATGTTCTCCATGATGTCCCCTGGATGTCCCCGTGTCCCCCTGGATGTCCCCGTGTCCCCCTGGTGTCCCCATGGCCCAATGTTCTCCGTGATGTCCCCTGGATGTCCCCGTGACCCCCGGATGTCCCCCGGGTGTCCCCAGGTGTCCCCACCTTGCAGAAGGTCAGCTTGGTGGCCGGTTTCACCTCCGTGTGTTGGTCACCCGGGAACTTCTTCAGCCACACCCAGTCGCCCTGCGGGGGAGGGGCCGGGGCCGGTTTGGGGTGAATCGGGGCCGGTTTGGGGTTTTGGGGGGATTTGGGGTAAATCGGGGCCGGTTTGGGGTAAATCGGGGCTTTTTTGGGGTGAATCGGGGCCGGTTTGGGGTTTGGGGGGATTTGGGGTAAATCGGGGCCGGTTTGGGGTGAATCGGGGCCGGTTTGGGGTTAGGGGGTATTTGGGGTAAATCGGGTGGGTTTGGTGTAAATTGGGGCAGTTTTGGGTCAGTTTTGGGGTGACTTGGGCCGGGTTTGGGTTTTGGGGTGAATTGGGGTGGTTTTGGGGTAAATCAGGGCGGGTTTGGGGTTTGGGGCCCCTGGGGTGGTTTTGGGGTGACTGTGGGTGGGTTTGGGGTAAATTGGGGCAGATTTGGGGTTTGGGGGAAATCAGGGCGGGTTTGGGGTAAATCGGGGCGGTTTTGGGTCAGTTTTGGGGGCACTTGGGTCAGGTTTGGGTTTTGGGGTGAATCGGGGCAGGTTTGGGGTGACCGGAGGAGGTTTTGGGGCAGTTTTGCAGAGCCTGGGGTGGGTTTGGGGTGAATGAGGGGGGATTTGGGGTGAAATTGGAGGGTTTTGGGGTGAGTTTGGGTCAGTTTTGGGGTGGGTTTGGGTGATTTTTGGGGTGAATTTGGGGGGATTTGGGGGTGGCAGGGTCGGTTTAGGCATGCCTGGGTGGGTTCGGGGTGATTTTGGGGAGATTTTTGGGGTGAATTTGGGTCAGTTTTGGGGTGAGTTTGGGGGGTTTTGGGATGCCTGGGTGGGTTCGGGGTGATTTTGGGGAGATTTTTGGGGTGAATTTGGGGGATTTTGGGGTGAGTTTGGGGGGTTTTGGGGTGACTCGGGTCAAGTTTGGGTTTGAGGTGCTGGGGTCGGTTTTGGGATGCCTGGGTGGGTTCAGGGTGAAGTTTGGGTCGGTTTTGGGGTGAAATTGGAGGGTTTTGGGGTGAGTTTGGGTCAGTTTTGGGGTGAGTTTCGGGGTTTTGGGGTGGCAGGGTCGGTTTTGGGATGCCTGGGTGGGTTCGGGGTGAAGCTGGGTTCAGTTTTGGGGTGAATTTGGGAGGTTTTGGGGTGAGTTTGGGAGGTTTTGGGGTGAGTTTGGGAGGTTTTGGGGTGGCAGGGTCGGTTTAGGGATGCCTGGGTAGGTTCGGGGTGACTTTGGGGTGATTTTTGGGGTGAATTTGGAGGGTTTTGGGGTGAATTTGGAGGGTTTTGGGGTGAGTTTGGGAGGTTTTGGGGTGAGTTTGGGAGGTTTTGGGGTGGCAGGGTCAGTTTAGGGATGCCTGGGTGGGTTCGGGGTGACGTTGGGGTCGGTTTTGGGGTGAGTTTGGAGGCTTTAGGCGTAGCAGGGTCGGTTTTGGATGCCCGGGTGGGTTCGGGGTGACGTTGGGGTCACTTTTGGGGTGATTTTGGGGTGAATTCGGGGGCTTTTGGCGCTTACCTGCACGGAGGCGACAAGGCCCTGCTGGTTAAAGAGCAGCAGCAGCAGGGGGAGGTTGCTGCTGCCCTTCGCTGCTGCGTTATCCTGCGGGAAACAGCTGTCAATCACTGCCCGGGGGCGGGGCCAGCTGCCAATCACTGCCCGGGGGCGGGGCTAGCTGCCAATCACTGCTATAGTGTGGGTATCAGCTGTCAATCACTGCCCGGGGGCGGGGCCAGCTGCCAATCACTGCTATAGTGTGGGTATCAGCTGTCAATCACTGCCCGGGGGCGGGGCCAACTTCCAATTATTGCTATGGGGTGGAGCCGGCTGTCAATCATTGCTATGGGGCGGGGCAAGCTGACAATCACTGTCCGGGGGCGGGGCCAGCTGTCAGTCACTGCTATAGTATGGGTATCAGCTGTCAATCATTGCTATAGGGTGGGGCCACCTGTCAATCATTGCTATAAGGCGGGGCCAGTTGCCAGTCATTGCTATAGTGAGGGTATCAGCTGTCAATCACTGCCTGGGGGCGGGGCCAGCTGCCAATCATTGCTATAGTGGGGGTATATCAGCTGTCAATCATTGCTATAGCGAGGGTGTCAGCTGTCAGTCATTTCTATAGGGCGGGGCCAGCTGCCAATCATTGCTATGGGGTGGGGCCAGCTGCCAATCACTGCCCGGGGGCGGGGCCAGCTGCCAATGACTGCTATGGTATGGGTATCAGCTGCCAATCATTGCTATGGGGCTGGGTGAGCTGTCAATCATTGCCCAGTGGGGCAGGAATCAGCTGTCAATCAATTCCTAGGGGCATGGATCAGCTGTCAATCGTCGCTCTGGCTGTGATTATCATGTGTCAATCATCCCCAGGAGCTGGGATCTGATTATCATCTGTCAATCATTGCCTAGGTGCATGGGTCAGCTGTCAATCATTGCCCAGGTGATTGAGATCCGCTGTCACTCATCACCCTGAAGCTGGGATCAGCTGTCAATCATCACCCTGGCCGCAGTTACCACCTGTCAATCATCTCCTGGGTGTGGCTATCAGCTGTCAATCACTGCCCAGGGGGCGGAGCCGCTGTCCCCTCGCCTTGTCGCCCCCGTGGGTGGGGAGAGGGGGGGAGGAGCAGGGAAGGGGGGAGGGGCGGGAGGGGGCGGGGCCGGGCGGAGGGGGCGGGGCCGGGGGCGGGGCCTCACCTCGGCCACGGCCACGTTGGAGGTGTCGGGGCCGGGGGCGGCGCCGCTCTTGGTGTCCCCTCCCCCGCTCTGGCCGGCCAGGCTGGCCTGGCTGCTGTCCACCTGCGGGGGGGTCACGGGGGTCACACCGGGGTCATCGGGGTCACCAGTGTCCCCAATGTCCCCAATGTCCCCTCACTGTCCTCAATGTCCCCAAGGCCTCCCCAGTGCCCCCAAATGTCCCCAAGGTTCTTCATCACCCCAATGTCCCCCCAATGTCCCCAAATGTCCCCCCAGTGTCCCCTCACTGTCCACTGTCCTCTGGCTGTCCCCCCAGTGACCCCAATGTCCCTCAATGTCCCCAATCCTCTCAATGTCTCCACTGTCCTCCCCAGTGTCCCCAATGTCCCCAATGTCACCAATCCCCCCATGTCCCCCAGTGTCCCCACTGGTGTCCCCATTAATATCCCCATTGCTGTCCCCAATGTCCCCAAACCTCCAACCCCTACAATGTCCCCATTGCTGCCCCCAATGTCCCCTCAGTGTCCCTCAATGTCCCCAAATGTCCCCAATCCTCTCAATGTCCCCAGTGTCCCCATTAATGTCCCCAAGGTGTCCCCACCGTCCCCAATGTCTTCAATGTCTTCAATGTCCCCTGGCTGTCCCCCCAATGTCCCCAATCCCCCCAATGTCCCTCGATGTCCCCATTGTCCCAAATGTCCCCAGTGTCCCCATTAACGCCCCCATTGCCCCCAGTGTCCTCGTCCCCCCAATGTCCCCAAACCCTCAATGTCCCTCAATGTCCCCAATGTCCCCAAGGTGTCTCCAATGTCCCCCAATGTCCCCAGTCCTCTCAATGTCCCCAATGTCCCCCCGACATCTCTCAACGTCCCCACTGTCCCCAATCTCCCCAAATGTCCCCAAATGTCCCCAATCCTCTCAATGTCCCTCAGTGTCCCCACTGCCTCCAGTGTCCCCAATGTCTTCAATATCCCCTGGCCGTCCCCATCAATGTCCTCAATGTCCCCAATCCCCCAGTGTCCCCAATCCCCCAGTGTCCCCTCAGTGTCACCTGTTTGCTGCTCTGCGTGTTGATGAAGGTCAGGTCCTCCATGGTCAGGATGATTTTGTTGGGGCCCTTCATGAGCTGGGCCTGGAGAATGCGGCGCCTGCCAGGGGACAGCAGTGGGGACATCAGTGGGGACAGCAGTGGGGACAGCAGTGGGGACATCAGTGGGGACAGCAGTGGGGACAGCAGTGGGGACAGCAGTGGGGACAGTGGGGACAGTGGGGACAGAGGGGACAGCAGTGGGGACAGCAGTGGGGACATCAATGGGGACAGCAATGGGGACAGTGGGGACAGTGGGGACATCAGTGGGGACAGCAGTGGGGACAGCAGTGGGGACATCAATGGGGACAGTGGGGACAGCAGTGGGGACAGCAGTGGGGACAGCAATGGGGACAGTGGGGACAGCAGTGGGGACAGCAGTGGGGACAGCAATGGGGACAGCAGTGGGGACAGTGGGGACAGTGGGGACAGAGGGGACAGCAGTGGGGACAGCAGTGGGGACAGCAATGGGGACAGCAATGGGGACAGTGGGGACGCAATGGGGACAGCAATGGGGACAGCAGTGGGGACAGCAATGGGGACAGCAGTGGGGACATCAGTGGGGACATGAATGGGGACAGCAATGGGGACATGAATGGGGACAGTGGGGACATCAATGGGGACATCAGTGGGGACACTGGGGACAGCAATGGGGACAGTGGGGACAGCAATGGGGACAGCAGTGGGGACAGTGGGGACATTGGGGACACTGAGGGGACATTGGGGGGCAGTGGGGACATTGGGAACACAGGGACACCAATGGGGACGTTGGGGTGATCAAGAACCTTGGGGACACTTGGAGGCACTGGGGAGACCTTGGGGACACCAAGGCCACCAAGGCCACCAAGGCCACCATGGTGTCACCCACCGGATGTGACAGGCCAGGGCGGCTCCGGCCGCGCCCAGGGCGGCGATGAGGAGGAAGAGGAAGAAAACGAAGCCGGCGTCCAACCCTGAGGGGAGAGCAGGGTGACCACGAGTGACCACTGGAGTGACCACCAGTGACCACGGGAGTGACCACTGGAGTGACCACTGGAGTGACCACTGGAGTGACCATGAGTGACCACTGGAGTGAACAGCAGTGACCATGGGAGTGACCAGGAGTGACCACAGGAGTGACCACAGGAGTGTCCATGAGTGACCACAGGAGTGACAACGGGAGGGACAAGGAGTGACCACAGGAGTGAACACCAGTGACCATGAGTGACCACAGGAGTGACCACGGAAGTGACCACTGGAGTGCCCAGGGGTGACCACAACCATGGTGCCACCACAGCAAACCAAGTACCATGGTGGCCTCATGACCCCAACTGAGCCAGAACCTCAGTCCCACCACTGCAGACCCCACAACCACCTCCACCACCATCACCACTCCCACCACAACCATGGTGCCACCACGACCCCAATTGATCTAGAACCTCAGTACCACCACCGCAGACCCCATAACCACGTCCATCATGGCCATTCCAGCTCCATGGTGCCACCACAACCACGGTGCCACCACAGCAGAACCGCAACCATGATGCCACCACCACCCCAACTGACCCAGAACCTCAGTCCCACCCCAGCAGACCCCATAACCACCTCCACCATCTCCACCATGACCATGGTGCCACCACAGCAGACCCACAACCATGGTGCCACCACCACCCAAAATGACCCACAGCCCCAGTACCACCACAGCAGACCCCATAACCACCTCCACCACCACCACCACTCCCACCACAACCATGGTGCCACCACAGCAGAACCGCAACCATGGTGCCACCACCACCCCGACTGACCCAGAACCTCAGTCCCACCACTGCAGACCCAGAACCACGGTGCCACCACAGCAGAACCACAACCATGGTGCCATCACCACCCCAACTGAGCCAGAACCTCAGTCCCACCCCAGCAGACCCCATAACCACCTCCACCATCCCCACCATGACCACGGTGCCACCACAGCAGAACCACAACCATGATGCCACCACCACCCCGACTGACCCAGAACCTCAGTCCCACCCCAGCAGACCCCACAACCACCTCCACCACCTCCACCCCACCCCACCCCTCACCACGGCCTCCACCGCACCGCCACCGCTCACCGCCGTTGCAGATGGCCGCCGAGTCGAACCAGCAGCCGGCGTCGGTGGCCGGGCTGGAGCTGTGGGGCCAGTGGGGGCTGTGGCTGCGGTAGCTGAGGCCGCGCGTGCCCGGCTCCAGCCCGTAGACCGCCCACAGGTGGTGGCCCTTGCCGTCCGTGTCCAGCACCACGTAGGGCACGGACACGGCGCCGTCCCCGTCCACCGTGAAGGTCTGGCCCAGGCCCTGGAGCCGGAAGTCGCGGGCGTGCTCGGCCACGCTGGTGCCCATCACCCAGCGGCCGCCGCGGCGCGCCGCCTCCACCGCCGTGGCCAGGAAGTGGATGGAGTTGTAGATGGTGGAGAAGAGAGGGTGGACCTGGTGGGAGGTGGGAGGTCGGTGGTGGAACGGCGGGTGAGGTGGTTTTGGGGTGGTTGGGGTTGATGGAGATGGTCGTGGGCGTGTCCCGTTGGGCACGGTCAACAAAGATGGTGAAACCCTCTGGAGATGCCCTCAAACCCTCTGGAGATGCCCTCAAACCCCCTCAAGATAGGCCCAAACCCTTCAAGATGCCCTCAAACCTCTCGAGATGCCTTCAACTGCTCTCAAGACACTCTCAAACCCTCTGGAGATGCCCTCAGACCTCTCGAGATGCCCTCAAACCCCCTCAAGACACCTCTAAACCCTTCGAGATACCCCCAAACCCCCCAGGGATGCCCTCAAACCCTCTGGAGATGCCCTCAATCCCCCTGGAGATGCCCTCAAACCCCTTCAAGATACCCCCAAACCTCTGGAGATGCCCTCAAACCCCCTCAAGACCCCCTCAATCCCCCTGGAGATGCCCTCAAACCCTCTGGAGATGCCCTCAAACCCCCTGAAGACACCACCAAACCCTTCGAGATGCCCTCAAACGCCCCGGAGATGCCCTCCAGCCCCACCTGAGCGGGGTCGAGGTCGGCGGGGACCTCGTAGGCCGCCTTGGCCTCGTCCAGGGCCTGGTGGAAGGAGCGGTCGGGCGAGTCGATGGTGATGGTGAGCACGGCGTCGTAGGCCAGGCGCAGCTTGGTGTGGTTGGCCAGCACGGGGTAGGGCACGCGCCGGTAGGGCAGCGCGAAGGTCAGCGCGTCGTACGGCACGAAGACGAAGGTGCCGTCGGTCATGCCCAGGTCCTCGGCCTTCTCCAGGAGGACCTTCTGCTCGCGGCCGCCCAGGAGGACGGAGTGCATGCACATCAGGATCACTGCGGGGGACGCGGCTCGGGTGGGTTCTTCCGTCCTTCGTCTGTCTGTCCGTCTGTCCGTCCATTCGTCCGTCCATCCATGCCAACCTCCATCTCCATCTCCACCTCCACGTCCATCCATCTCCATCCATCCATCTCCGTCTCCATCTCCGTCTCCATCTCCATCTCCATCCATCCATCCCTCCCTCCATCCTTCATCCATCCATCTCCATCCACCTCCATCCATCTCCACCTCCATCCATTCCTCCATCCCCACCTCCATCTCTCCATCTCCATCCCCATCTCCATCTCCATCCCACCTCCATCCATCCCTCCATCCATCTCCATCTCCATCCATCCATCATCCATCCATCCGACCCTCCACCTCCATCTCCATCTCCACCTCCGCCTCCATCTCTCCATCTCCATCTCTATCTCCATCTCCATCCACCTCCACCTCCATCCATCTCCGCCCATCTCACCCCACCTCCATCTCCACCCATCCATCCCCACCTCCATCTCCACCTCCACCTCTATCTCCATCTCCATCCCTCCATCCATCCATCCATCCATCCATCCATCCATCCATCCGCATCTCCATGTCCATCTCCATCCCACCTTTGTCCCACCTCCATGCCCACCTCTATCCGTCCATCCATCATCCATCTCCATCCCCACCTCCATCTCCACCTCCATCCCCATCTCCACCTCCATCTCCATCCCTCCATCCACCTCCATCCACCTCCACCTCCCCCTCCCCGCCCGCCGCTCCCTCCGCGCTCACCTCTCACGCCGTCCGCCCTCTGCACCCTCCTCAGCGCCCGCTCCGCCTCCTGCTCGTCCTCGCCGGCCACGGCGACCACGCTGACGGGCAGCCCGCGGGCCCTCAGCTCCGCCGCCACCTCGCGCCCGGTGTCCACCCACAGCTCCTGCGGCGCGGCCACCACGGCCACGTGCGCCCAGCGGAAGTGCCGCAGCACGGCGTGCAGCACGGCGCCCGGCGCGGGCAGCGGCCGCAGCAGCGTGGCCGCCCCTCCGTCCGCCCCTCCGTCCGCCCCTCCGCACGCCCACGACACCAGCGGCTTGTTCCAGGCCGCGGCCAGCAGCCCCGCGGCGTCGCACGCGGCCGGGTTGAGCGGGCCCACGAGGGCGGCGGCGTAGCGCTCGGCGCCCGGCAGCGCGGCCACGGCCTGCGGCGCGGAGCAGGGCTCGGAGAGCAGCACGGCGTCCCACCAGTGGCCCGCCGTCAGCGCCGGGTCGCGGTTGAGCCGCGCCACCGCCAGGCGGGCGGCCACGTCCGGGCGCGCCCGCGCCAGCAGCGCGTCGCAGCCCCAGGGGCCCAGCACGCCGATCCTGAACGTGGCGGCCGAGGCGGGCGAGGGGCACGCCAGCAGGAGGAGGAGGAGGAGGAGCGGGAGGAAGGAGGGCAGGGCGCGGGAGATGCAGGAGGACGTGAAGGGGTGCGAGATGCCACCATGGTGTGAGGCGGTGGAGGGGTGCGAGATGTCACCATGATGGGAGGCGGTGGAGGGGTGCGAGATGCCACCATGGGAGGTGGTGAAGCCATGGGAGATGCCACCATGATGGGACGTGGTGGAGGTGTGGGAGGTGCCACCATGATGGGAGGTGTCACCATCGTGGGAGATGCCACCATGGGAGGTGGTGGAGGTGTGGGAGATGCCACCATGATGGGAGGTGTCACAGCCATGGGAGGTGGTGGAGGGGTGCGAGATGCCACCATGGGAGGTGGTGGAGGGGTGCGAGATGCCACCATGATGGGAGGTGTCACCATCGTGGGAGATGCCACCATTGTGGGAGGTGGTGGAGGTGTGGGAGATGCCACCATGATGGGAGGTGTCACAGCCATGGGAGGTGTCAAAGCCATGGGAGATGCCACCATCATGGGAGGTGGCACCACCATGGGAGGTGTCAAAGCCGTGGGAGGTGCCACCATGATGGGAGGTGGTGGAGGGGTGGGAGACGCCACCATGATGGGAGGCGGTGGAGGGGTGGGAGATGCCACCATGATGGGAGGTGTCACAGCCGTGGGAGGTGTCAAAGCCGTGGGAGATGCCACCATGATGGGAGGTGGTGGAGGGGTGGGAGATGCCACCATGGTGGGAGGCGGTGGAGGGGTGGGAGACGCCACCATGATAGGAGGTGTCACCATCGTGGGAGATGGCACCATCATGGGAGGTGTCACAGCCATGGGAGATGCCACCATCATGGGAGGTGGCACCACCATGGGAGGTGTCACCATCGTGGGAGGTGTCAAAGCCGTGGGAGATGCCACCATGGGAGGCGGTGGAGGGGTGGGAGATGCCACCATGGGAGGTGGTGGAGGTGTGGGAGGTGCCACCATGATGGGAGGTGTCACAGCCATGGGAGATATCAAAGCCGTGGGAGATGGCACCACCATGGGAGGTGGTGGAGGGGTGGGAGATGCCACCGTGATGGGAGGTGTCACAGCCATGGGAGATATCAAAGCCGTGGGAGATGGCACCACCATGGGAGGTGGTGGAGGGGTGGGAGATGCCACCGTGATGGGAGGTGTCACCATCGTGGGAAGTGTCACTGTTGGAGGTGCCACCATCATGAGAGATGCTACCATGATGGGAGGTGGCACCACAATGGGAGGTGTCAAAGCCGTGGGAGATGGCGCCACCGTGGGAGGTGTCACTGTTGGAGGTGTCACCATCATGGGAGGTGCCACCATTGTGGGAGGTGTCACAGCCATGGGAGATGCCACCACCATGGGAGGTGCCATTGTAGGAGGTGTCACCATTGTGGGGGGTGGCACCACCATGAGAAATGTCACTGTGGCCAATGCCACCATTGGAGAGGCCACCATGGGAGGTGACACCACAGTGGCAGATGTCACCGCTGGAGATGTCACCATTGGAGATGTCCATGTGGGAGATGTCACCGTTGGAGATGTCACTGCTGGAGATGTCACCATTGGAGATGTCACCATTGGAGATGCCACCATTGGAGATGCCACCGCTGGAGATGCCACCGTTGGAGATGTCACCATTGGAGCTGTCCATGTGGGAGATGTCACTGCTGGAGATGCCACCATTGGAGATGTCACTGCTGGAGATGTCACCATTGGAGATGTCCATGTGGGAGATGTCACCACTGGAGATGCCACCATTGGAGATGTCACCGCTGGAGATGTCACCACTGGAGATGCCACCATTGGAGATGTCACCGCTGGAGATGTCACCACTGGAGATGCCACCATTGGAGATGTCACCACTGGAGATGTCACCGCTGGAGATGTCACCACTGGAGATGTCACCACTGGAGATGCCACCATTGGAGATGTCACCATTGGAGATGTCACCGCTGGAGATGTCACCATTGGAGATGTCCATGTGGGAGATGTCACCACTGGAGATGTCACCATTGGAGATGTCACCATTGGAGATGTCACCATTGGAGATGTCACCGCTGGAGATGTCACCACTGGAGATGCCACCATTGGAGATGTCACCGCTGGAGATGTCACCGCTGGAGATGCCACCGCCCTGGCAGGTGCCACCATGGGTGGTCATGCCGTGCCAGGTGCCACCACCGTGGCAAACGTCCTTGTGGCTGATGTCACCCTGGGAGGTGCCACCACCGGAGGTGCCACCACCGCAGATGCCACCATGGGGTGTGACACTCTCGGAGGTGCCACCATGAGAGGAGCCACCACCGTGGCAAGTGTCACCACCGCCAGAATTGTCACCGCGGGAGATGATGCCACCATGGCAGAAGCCACCATGAGAGGAGATGCCACCGCCGCGGGAGCCGAAGCCACGGGAGATGCCACCACCGTGGGAGGTGTCATTGTGGGAGATGCCACCATGGGAGATGCCACCATTGCTGGAGATGTCACTTTGTGAGATGTCCCCGTGGGAACCGATGTCATGGGAGATGCCACCATCGGAAATGTCCCTGCGGGAGATGCCACCATTGGAGATGTCACTGTAGGAAATGTCCCTGCGGCAGATGCCACCACTGCTGGAGATGCCACCACTGCTGGAGATGTCACTGTTGCAAGTGCCACCATGGGATCCGAAGCCACGGGAGATGCCACCACCGTGGGAAGTGTCATTGTGGGAGATGCCACCATGGGAGATGCCACCATTGCTGGAGATGTCACTTTGTGAGATGTCCCCGTGGGAACCGATGTCATGGGAGATGCCACCATCGGAAATGTCCCTTTGGGAGATGCCACCATTGGAGATGCCACCATTGGAGATGTCACCATTGGAGATGTCACCATTGGAGATGTCACCACCGTTGGAGATGTCCCTGTAGGAAATGTCCCTTTGGGAGATGCCACCACTGCTGGAGACGTCACTGTTGCGGGTGCCACCGTGGGAACCGAAGCCACGGGAGATGCCACCACCGTGGGGAACGTCCCTGTGGGAGATGCCACCATTGGAGATGTCACTGTTGGAAATGCCACCACCATGGGAGCCGAAGCCATTGGAGATGCCACCACCATCATCGGTAATGTCCCCGTGGGAGATGCCACCATTGGAGATGCCACCACTGCTGGAGATGCCACTTTGTGAGATGTCCCCGTGGGAACTGAAGCCATGGGAGATGCCACCACCATCGGAAATGTCCCTGCGGGAAAAGCCACCATGGGACATGCCACCATTGGAGATGCCACCACCGTTGGAGATGTCCCTTTGGGAGATGCCACCATTGGAGATGTCCCTTTGGGAGATGTCCACGTGGGAAATGCCACCACTGTTGAAGGTGCCACCATGGGAAGTGATGCCATGGGAGATGCCACCATCAGAAATGCCACCATTGGAGATGCCACCACCATCGGAAATGTCCCTGTTGGAAACGTCCCTGTGGGAGATGCCACCATGGGAGACGTCACTGTTGCAGGTGCCACCATGAGAAGCGATGCCATGGGAGATGCCACCACCATGGGGAATGTCCCTGTGGGAGATGCCACCATGGGAGACGTCGCTGTTGCAGGTGCCACCATGGGAACTGATGCCATGGGAGATGCCACCATGGCTGGAGACGTCACCTTGTGAGATGTCCCCACTGGAACTGATGCCATGGGAGATGCCACCACCATGGGGAATGTCCCTGTGGGAGATGCCACCGTCAGAAAGGTCCCTTTGGGAGATGCCACCACTGCTGGAGACGTCCCTGTTGCAGGTGCCACCATGGGAGCCGAAGCCATTGGAGGTGCCACCACCGTGGGAAATGTCCCTGTGGGAGGTGCCAGCACCATGATAGATGCCACCACTGCGTGAGATGTCCCTTTGGGAGATGCCACCATGGGAGATGCCACCATTGCTGGAGATGTTGCTTTGTGAGATGTCCCCGTGGGAACCGATGTCATGGGAGATGCCACCATCGGAAATGGCCCTGTGGGAGATGCCACCACTGGAGATGCCACCATTGGAGGTGCCACCATGGGATCCGAAGCCATGGGAGATGCCACCACCATGGGGAACGTCCCCATGGGAGATGCCACCATGGGAGATGCCACCATGGGAGATGCCACCACCATTGGAAATGTCACTGTGGGAGGTGCCACCGTGGGATCCGAAGCCACGGGAGATGCCACCACCATGGGGAACGTCACTGTGGGAGGTGCCACCATTGGAGATGTCATTGCAGGAAATGTCCCTGTGGGAGATGCCACCATGGGAGATGCCACCATGGGAGATGCCACCACCGTTGGAGATGTCATTGTAGAAAACATCACTGTGGGAGATGCCACCACTGCTGGAGATGCCACCATGGGAGGTGCCACCATGGGATCCGAAGCCACGGGAGATGCCACCACCATGAGGAACGTCACCATGGGAGATGCCACCATTGGAGATGTCATTGTAGGAAATGTCCCTGTGGGAGATGCCACCATGGGAGATGCCACCACCGTTGGAGATGTCACTGTTGCAGGTGCCACCGTGGGATCCGAAGCCACGGGAGATGCCACCACCGTGGGCAACGTCCCCGCGGGAGGTCCCGGTGCCACCAGGGCGGGCGGTGGCCGCTCTGCCCCGGGGCCGCATGTCCAGCGCCGTCCCTCAGGCCAGGCCGCGGCCGGACGTGTCCGGAGAGGTCAGCATGGTCAGCGAGGGGTCACCTGGGGGTCACGGGGGGCAGAGGTCACTCGGGGGTCACTCAGGGGTCACTCATTGGTCAGTGGTCACTCACTGGTCACTCAGTGGTCACTCAGTGGTCACTCAGGGTCACTCATTGGTCACTCAGTGGTCACTCAGGGGTCACTCAGGGTCACTCAGTGGTCGCTCATTGGTCACTCAGTGGTCACTCAGGGTCACTCAGGGTCACTCATTGGTCACTCAGTGGTCACTCAGGGTCACTCAGGGGTCACTCATTGGTCACTCAGTGGTCACTCATTGGTCAGCGAGGGGTCACTCAGTGGTCACTCAGTGGTCACTCAGGGTCACTCATTGGTCACTCAGTGGTCACTCAGGGGTCACTCAGGGTCACTCAGTGGTCACTCAGTGGTCACTCAGGGGTCACTCAGGGTCAGTGGTCAGTGGTCACTCATTGGTCACTCACTGGTCGCTCATTGGTCACTCATTGGTCACTCAGTGGTCACTCAGGGTCACTCAGGGTCACTCATTGGTCACTCATTGGTCACTCACTGGTCACTCACTGGTCACTCATTGGTCACTCATTGGTCACTCACTGGTCACTCAGGGTCACTCATTGGTCACTCAGTGGTCACTCAGTGGTCACTCAGTGGTCACTCAGGGTCACTCAGTGGTCACTCAGTGGTCACTCAGTGGTCACTCAGGGTCACTCAGTGGTCACTCATTGGTCACTCACTGGTCACTCAGGGTCACTCATTGGTCACTCACTGGTCACTCAGTGGTCACTCATTGGTCACTCAGTGGTCACTCAGGGTCACTCAGTGGTCACTCATTGGTCACTCAGGGGTCACTCATTGGTCACTCAGTGGTCACTCAGTGGTCACTCATTGGTCACTCAGGGTCACTCATTGGTCACTCATTGGTCACTCAGTGGTCACTCAGTGGTCACTCATTGGTCACTCAGTGGTCACTCAGTGGTCAGTGGTCACTCAGGGTCACTCAGTGGTCACTCAGGGTCACTCACTGGTCGCTCATTGGTCACTCATTGGTCACTCAGTGGTCAGTGGTCACTCAGGGTCACTCATGGGTCACTCATTGGTCACTCAGTGGTCACTCAGTGGTCACTCAGGGTCAGTGGTCATTGGTCATTGGTCACTCAGGGTCACTCACTGGTCACTCATTGGTCACTCAGGGTCACTCATTGGTCACTCACTTCCGGCCGTGGGGGAGGGGCACTGGGGGATGATCCCTGCCCGCCCCTCCCCCTCCCCCCCCGTTCCCGTCGTGCCCCGCGCTAATCCCGGGGGGGGGGAGGGGCGGCTAAACCGGATCAGCCCCGGGGGGGGAGGGGAGGGGAGGGGGAGGGGGGGAGGGGCCACGTGAGGGAGCGACACCGGGGGGGGGAGGGGACAATGGGGACGGGGGGGGGGCGGGACAATGGGGACACACCTGGGGGGACACACCTGGGGGACAATGGGGACACACCTGGGGACACACCTGAGGGACACACCTGGGGGACAATGGGGGGACAATGGGGACACACCTGGGGGACAATGGGGGGACAATGGGGACACACCTGGGGGGACACACCTGGGGGACAATGGGGACACACCTGGGGAGGGACAATGTGGCGGCAATGGGGACACACCTGGGGGACACACCTGGAGAGGGGGACACACCTAGGGGACAATGGGGACACACCTGGAGACACACCTGGGGACAGGGGGGGACACACCTGGGGGACAATGTGGGGACAATGGGGACACACCTGGACAGGGGGGACACACCTGGGGGACAATGGGGGACACACCTGAGGAGGGACAATGGGGGACACACCTGGGGAGGAGACACACCTGAGGGGACACACCTGAGGGGACAGTGTGGGGACAATGGGGACACACCTGGGGGGGGTCACAGGGACACACCTGGGGACACACCTGGGGGACAATGTGGGGACAATCGGGGACAACAATGAGGACACACCTGGGGGACAGGGGGGGACAATGGGGACACACCTGGGGACACACCTGGGGGACAATGGGGGGCAATGGGGACACACCTGGGGAGGGACAATGGGGGGACAATGACGGGGACACACCTGGTGAGGGGACACACCTGGGGGACAATGTGGGGACAATGGGGACACACCTGGGGGGACACACCTGGGGGACAATGGGGACACACCTGGGGGACAATGTGGGGACAATGGGGACACACCTGGGGACACACCTGGGGGGGACAATGGGGACACACGTAGGGAGGGGACACCCCCACCTGGGACATCACCTGGTGTCACCCCTGTCCCTGTCACACCTGGCGTCACCCTCACCTGGCGTAACCCCCACCCTGCGTCACCTGTGCCAGGTGTCACCTGTGTCACCTGTGTGTGTCACCTGAGTGTCACCTCTGTGGCACCTGTGTGTCACCTGTGTCACCCGTGTGTCACCTATGTCACCTGTGTGTCACCTGTGTCACCTGAGTGTCACCTGAGTGTCACCTGTGTGTCACCTGAGTGTCACCTCTGTGGCACCTGTGTGTCACCTGTGTCACCTGTGTCACCCGTGTGTCACCTGTGTCACCTGTGTGTCACCTGTGTGTCACCGAGAGCATCTCCATCTGATGGCACCTGTCACCTGTGTCACCTGTGTCACCCCTGTGTCACCCCTGTGTCACCTGTGTGTCACCTGTGTGTCACCTGTGAGTGTCACCTGAGTGTCACCTGAGTGTGGCACAGGGACACGGCACGTGGCACCTGCCCAATGTCACCTGTCGCGTGTGAAATGTCACCTGCCAAATGTCACTTGTCACACCTGCCCGTGTCACCTGTCATCCATCAAATGTCACCTGTGAGACACCGCATATCACCTGTCACCTGTCTGTGTCACCTGTCACCTGTCACGTGTAAAATGTCACCTGTCAAATGTCGCCTGTCACACCTGCCCGTGTCACCTGTCATCCATCGAATGTCACCTGTGAAACGCCGCATATCAGCTGTCACCTGTCACCTCACACCTGTCCAATGTCACATATCAAATGTCACCTGCCATGTGTCAGATGCCACCTGCCCAATGTCACCTGTCTGTGTCACACCTGTCAAAACTCACCTGTCAAATGTCGCCTGTCAAACGTCACCGGTCACCTGTCACCAATCCAATGTCACCTGTCACCTGTCACACCTGTCACCTGTCCAATGTCACCTGTGAAACGTCGCCTGTCACACCTGCCTGTGTCACCTGTCATCTATCGAATGTCACCTGTGAAACGCCGCGTATCAAATGTCACCTGTCACCTGTCTGTGTCACCTGTCCAATGTCACACCTGTCACCTGTCCAATGTCACCTGCCAAATGTCACCTGTGAAATGTCACCTGTCACCTGTCATACTTGTCACCTGTCACACCTGTCCGTGTCACACCTGTCACCTGTCCAATGTCACCTCTCAAATGCTACCTGTCACCTGTCACCTGTCCAATGTCACCTGTCACCTGTCAGATGTCACCTGTCCAATGTCACCTGTCCAATGTCACCTGTCACCTGTCAGATGTCACCTGTCCAATGTCACCTGTCACCTGTCAGATGTCACCTATCGAATGTCACTTGTCCAATGTCACCTGTCAGATGTCACCTGTCCAATGTCACCTGTCCAATGTCACCTGTCCATGTCACCTGTCACCTGTCCAATGCCACCTGTCAGATGTCACCTGCCAAATGTCACCTGTGAAACGTCACCTGTCACCTGTCCAGTGTCACCTGTCACACCTGTCCATGTCACACCTGTCACCTGTCCAGTGTCACCTGTCCATTGTCACCTGTCAAATGTCACCTCTCAAATGTCACCTGTCAGTCACCTGTCAGATGTCACCTGTCCAATGTCACACCTGTCACCTGTCCAATGTCACCTGTCACCTGTCAGATGTCACCTATCGAATGTCACCTGTCAGATGTCACCTGTCCGATGTCACCTGTCCAATGTCACCTGTCACCTGTCATCAATTAGCGCGGGGTCCGTTAATTAAAGGGGGGGTGCGTTAATTGGGAGGGGTTCTTAATTAGGGGAGGGGTCCCATAATTGGGGGAGAGGTCGGGTTAATTAGGGGAGGGTTCGTTAATTGGGGGGGGTCAGGTTAATTAGGGGAGGGGTCTCTTAATTGGGAGGGGTTCTTAATTAGGGGGAGTCCATTAATTAGGGGAGGGTTCATTAATTAGGGGAGGGTTCGTTAATTGCCGGGGGAGGTCAGGTTAATTAGGGGGAGTCCATTAATTGGGAGGGGTTCTTAATTAGGGGAGGGTTCGTTAATTGCGGGGGGGGGGAGTCAGGTTAATTAGGGGGAGTCCATTAATTGGGGGGGGGTCAGGTTAATTAGGGGAGGGTTCATTAATTGGGAGGGGTCAGGTTATTTAGGGGGAGTCCATTAATTGGGGGAGGGTTCTTAATTAGGGGGAGTCCATTAATTGGAAGGGGCTCTTAATTAAGGGAGGGGTTTGTAATTAGGGGAGGGGTTCCTTAATTGGATGAGGTCAGGTTAATTAGGGGGAATCCATTAATTGGGGGGTGAGGTCATTAATTAGGGGAGGTCACTTAATTGAGGAAGGGAATCCCCTAATTAGAGGAGGCCATTAATTAGTGGGGGTCCGTTAATTAGGGGGGGTTGTGTTTAATTAATTAATTAGGGGGGGGTTCTAAATTAGAAGGCGTCTGTTAATTAGCATGAGTCAGTTAATTGAGGAGGGGTGAAATTTCATTAATTAGGGGGGGGGTCACTTAATTAGGGAGGGTTGGTTAATTGGGGCAGGTTCCTAAATTGGGGAGGGGCCGTTAATTGGGGGGGGGGGTGTTTCATTTATTAATTAATTATGGAGGGTTCTAAATTAGAAGGCGTCCGTAAATAAGGATGGGTCCGTTAATTGGGAGGGGGGGAATTTAATTAATTAGCAGGGGGGTCCCTTAATTAGGGAGGGGGTTCCTTAACTGGCGCGGGCTCCATTAATTGGGGGTGGAGGTCCTTAATTAGGGGGCAGTTCGTTAATTAGGAGGGCTCCGTTAACTGGGGAGCTTGCTTAATTGGCAGGGGTCCGTTAATTGAGAGGGTCGGCTCTTTTAATTATGATGGGTCCGTTAATTAGGGGGGGGTTCGTTAATTAGGGGGGGGGGTCCGTTAATTAGCGGGATTCCATTAATTGGGAGGGGTCCGTTAATTAGCGGGGTTCCCTTAATTGGGGGGGGCTCCGTTAATTAGCAGGGTTCCCTTAATTGGAGGTGTGGGGTCCGTTAATTAGGGGGGATTCCATTAATTGGGGGGCGGTCCATTAATTAGCGAGATTCCATTAATTGGGGGGGGGGGGGGTCCGTTAATTCGCAGGGTTCCCTTAACTGGGGGAGGGGTCCGTTAATTAGCGGGATTGCATTAATTGGGGGTGTGGGGTCCGTTAATTAGGGGGGATTCCATTAATTGGGGGGGGTCCGTTAATTGGGGGGGGGGCTCCGTTAATTAGCGGGGTTCCCTTAATTGGGGGGGGGGGTCCGTTAATTAGCGGGATTCCATTAATTGGGGGGGGGGGTCCGTTAATTAGGGGGTTCCCTTAATTGGGGGGCTCCATTAATTAGGGTGATTCCATTAATTGGGGGGGGGGGGGGGTCTCTTACCTGTCCGCAGGTCCCGGAGGGCATTTTGGGGGTCCCGGGGGGAATTTGGGGGTCCCTGGGGGGTCCCAGGGGGGTCTGGGGGGGATTTTGGGGGGTCCTGAGGATTAAGGGGGGGGGGGGGGTCTGGGGGTCCCAGGGGGGATTTTGGGGGTCCCGAGAATTTGGGGGTTGGGGGGGGGGGGTCTGGAAGGGTTTGGGGGGGATTTGAGGGGGGTCTGGAAGGGTTTGGGGGGGTCCCGAGGGGGTCTGGGGGGGATTTCGGGGGGTTCCGGGGGGGTCCTGGGGATTGGGGGGGGGGGCTGGGGGATTTTAGGGGGTCCCGGGGGGGTCAGGAAGGGTTTGGGGGGCAGTCCCGGGGTTATTTTGGGGGGTCCCGGGGGGGTCAGGAAGGGTTTGGGGAGGTTTTTGGGGGTCCCGGGGGGGTGAGGAAGGGTCGGGGGGGGTATTTGGGGGTCCCGGGGGGCTCAGGAAGGGTTTGGGGGGCAGTCCCGGGGGTCCCGGGGTTATTTTGGGGGGTGTCGGGGGGGTCAGGAGGGGTCGGGGGGGTATTTGGGGGTCCCGGGGGGGTATTCGGGGGGGGTTTTGGGGGTCCCGGGGGGGTCAGGAAGGATTTGGGGGGGAATTTGGGGGGTCCCGGGGTTATTTTGGGGGGTCCCGGGGGGGTGAGGAAGGATTTGGGGAGGTTTTTGGGGGTCCCGGGGGGGTCAAGGAGGGTTTGGGGGAGATTTGGGGGGTCCCGGGGGGTCAGGAAGGGTTTGGGGGGATTTTTGGGGGTCCCGGGGTTATTTTGGGGGGTCCCGGGGGGGTCAGGAGGGGTCGGGGGGGTATTTGGGGGGGTCCCGGGGTTATTTTGGGGGGGGTTTTGGGGGTCCCGGGGGGTGTCAGGAAGGGTCGGGGGGGTTTTTGGGGGTCCCGGGGGGGTATTTGGGGGTCCCGGGGGTATTTGGGGGGGGTCCCGGGGGGGGTCAGGAAGGATTTGGGGGGGGATTTGGGGGTCCCGGGGGTATTTGGGGGGTCCCGGGGGGGTCAGGAAGGGTTTGGGGGGGTTTTTGGGGGTCCCGGGGGTATTTTGGGGGGTCCCGGGGGGGTTTTTGGGGGTCCCGGGGTTATTTTGGGGGTCCCGGGGGGGTCAGGAAGGGTTTGGGGGGGTATCTGGGGGGTTTTTGGGGGTCCCGGGGGTATTTTGGGGGGTCCCGGGGGGGTCAGGAAGGGTTTGGGGGGGTATCTGGGGGGTCCCGGGGTTATTTTGGGGGTCCCGGGGGGGTCAGGAAGGGTTTGGGGGGTCCCGGGGGGGTTTTTGGGGGTCCCGGGGTTATTTTGGGGGTCCCGGGGGGGTCAGGAAGGGTTTGGGGGGGTATCTGGGGGGTTTTTGGGGGTCCCGGGGGTATTTTGGGGGGTCCCGGGGGGGTCTCCCCGCTCCCCCTGCCCGTCCCGGCGCCGGCGCCGCCCGAGTGCGGCCGGAGGGGGGGGGGGGGAGGGGCGGGGGGGGGGATGGGGGAGGGGGGAGGGGGGGGGGTTAATCCGCCCCTCCCCCACCCCCGGAATAAATCGGATTAACGGGGGGGGGGGGGGGGAGGGGACACGGGGACACCGGGGGGGGAATTGGGGGGGGTCATGGGGGGGTTATGGGGGGGCTTTAGGGGGGTCCTGGGGGGGATTTGGGGCGGATTTTGGGGGGGTTCTGAGGGGTCCTGGGGGGGTCCCGGGGCGGATTTTGGGGGGGTCCTGGGGGGGTCTGGGGGGCGATTTTGGGGGTCCTGGGGGGGATTTGGGGCGGATTTTGGGGGGGTTCTGAGGGGGCGGGGGGAGGGGCCCCGGGGGGATTTTGGGGGGGCTTCGGGGCGGATTTTGGGGGGGTCTGGGGGGGGCTTTAGGGGGGTCCTGGGGGGGATTTGGGGCGGATTTTGGGGGGGTCCTGGGGGGGTCTGGGGGGGGATTTTGGGGGTCTGGGGGGGATTTGGGGCGGATTTTGGGGGGTTCTGAGGGGGGCGGGGGGGGGGTCCCGGGGGGATTTTGGGGGGGGGATTTTGGGGGTCCTGAGGGTTTTGGGGGTTTCTGGAAGGTTTTGGGGGGTCCTGGGGGGAATTTGGGGCGGATTTTTGGGGGGGTTCTGAGGGGCGGGGGGGGGGGGGTCCCGGGGGTATTTTGGTGGGGGGATTTTGGGGGTTTAGGGGGGTCCTGGGGGGGATTTGGGGCGGATTTTGGGGGGGTTCTGAGGGGTCGGGGGAGGGGTCCGGGGGGATTTTGGGGGGGCTTTGGGGCGGATTTTGGGGGTCGGGGGGGTTTGGGGAATTTGGGGGGGTCCTGGGGGGGTTTGGGGGCGGATTTTGGGGGGTCCTGGGGGGGATTTGGGGCGGATTTTGGGGGGGTTCTGAGGGGTCGTGGGGAGGGTCCGGGGGGATTTTGGGGGGGCTTTGGGGCGGATTTTGGGGGTCGGGGGGCTTTTGGGGGAATTTGGGGGTTTTGGGGGGGGTCCTGGGGGGGTTTGCGGGGGGATTTTGGGGGTCTGGGGGGGATTTGGGGCGGATTTTGGGGGTCGGGGGAGTTTTGGGGGAATTTGGGGGGTTTTGAGGGGGGGTTTGTGGGGGGGATTTTGGGGGGGATTTGGGGGGTCCTGGGGGGGATTTGGGGCGGATTTTGGGGGGTTCTTGAGGGGTCGTGGGGGGGGTCCGGGGGGATTTTGGGGGTCGGGGGTTTTTGAGGGGGGTCCCGGGGGGTTTTTGTGGGGGGGGGATTTTGGGGGGTTTCTGAGGGGTCTTGGGGGGTCCTGGGGGGCTTTGGGGAGGAGTTTGGGGGTCCCGGGGGGAATTCCGAGGGGTCTGGGGGGTTTGGGGGCGATTTTGAGGGGGATTTTGAGGGTCCCGGGGGGTTTTGGGGCTTTAGGGGGGTCCGGGGGATTTTTGAGGGGAGATTTGGGGGGTCCTGGGGGAATTTGGGGTGAAATTTTGGGGGTCCCGGGGATTTGGGGCGGGGGGGGGGGTCTGGAAGGGTCTGGGGGGGCTTTAGGGGGGTTCTGGGGGGGATTTGGGGAGGTCCTGGGGAATTTTGGGGGTCTTGGGAGATTTGGGGGGATTTTGGGGGTCCACGGGGGAATTTTGAGGGTTCTGGGGGGGGTTTGGGAGGATTTTTTTGGGGAATTTTCGAGTATTTTTAGGGGATTTTGGGGAGAATTTGAGGATTTTTGGGGTATTTTGGGGGGGGATTTGGGGGCATTTTATTTTAGGATTTGGGGGGGATTTTGGGGGGTTTTTATGGGGAATTTTTGGGGATTTTAAGGGGGCTTTTGGGGGAATTTGAGGATGTTTTGGGTATTTTTGCAGGGGATTTTGGGGCTTTTTTTTGAGGATTTTTTTTTGTATTTTGGGGGATTTTTTATGGGGCATTTTGGGGGATTTAAAGGGGGATTTGGGGGGGGAATTTGAGGATTTTTTTGGGTATTTTTGGGGGGACTTTTATGGAGGATTTTTGGGGATTTTAGGAGGAAGAATTTGAGGATTTTTTGGGGGGGAATTTGAGGAATTTTTATCTATTTTGGGGGGGATTATCTTGGATTTTTTTTTTTTTTTTTTAATTTTGAGCACTTCCGCGATTTCTTTTTTATTCTTTTCTCGGATTTGCGGAATTTTTGTGGAATTTTTTGCGGATTTGGGGAAATTTTGGCGATTTTTGGGGGGGGGGGGTTTTGAGCCCGCGACCCCAAAACGCCCCAAAAGAGGGGCCGAGGCCACGCCCACCGCGCGGCGGAGCTGTCAATCAAACCATATTAGGCGAGGCCCACGCCTTACATGGGATTATCCTTATATGGAGTGGCCACGCCCCCTCCATGCCTTATATGAGATTATCCTTATATGGAGTGGCCACGCCCCCTCCATGCCTTATATGGGATTATCCTTATATGGGGTGGCCACGCCCATTTGGTGGTTTGGCACGCCCCCTCTGAAGCGTTCGGGCGGCGCCGCCATGTTGGGTTTGGGCAGAAAGCGGAAGTGACGTCACGGAGAGCGGCTGGGAGGGCGGAAGTGAAGGCGGCGGGAAAAGAGGCGAGAGAGGAACTGGGATGGACTGGGCAGGGACTGGGAGGGGATTGAGGGGGATTGGGGGTTACTGGTTTATACTGGGAGGGACTGGGAGGGACTGGGAGGGGTATTGGGGGTCACTGGTTTATACTGGGAGGGGATTGAGGGGGGCTGGGTTATACTGGGAGGACACTGGGAGGGGTTTGGGGGTTACTGGTTTATACTGGATGAGGATTGGGGGTTACTGGGAGGGATTGAGGGGGACTGGGTTGAACTGGGATGAGCTGGGATGGGATTGGGGGTTACTGGTTTATACTGGGAGGGACTGGGAGGGGATTGGGGGTCACTGGTTTATACTGGGAGGGGATTGGGGGTCACTGGTTTATACTGGGAGGGGATTGAGGGGGATTGGGGGTTACTGGTTTATACTGGGAGGGACTGGGAGCACTGGGGTTGGTTTCTGCTGGGAATACCGGGGGTTACTGGGAGCTCCAGTTTATACTGGTTTATACTGGGAGGGACTGGAAGCCACCAGGAGATACTGGGATTGCTGGGACTGGTTTATACTGGGAGCACTGGCACTGGTTATACTGGGAACACTGGGGTGTGTTATACTGGTTTATACTGGGAGCACTGGTCCCATACTGGGAGCACTGGGGGTTGCTGGGACTTACTGGGAACACTGGTTTATACTGGGAGCACTGGCACTGGTTATACTGGGAGCACTGGGGTGTGTTATACTGGTTTATACTGGGAGCACTGGCACTGGTTATACTGGGAGCACTGGGGTTTGTTATACTGGTTTATACTGGGAGCACTGGGGTGTGTTATACTGGTTTATACTGGGAGCACTGGCACTGGTTATACTGGGAGCACTGGGGTGTGTTATACTGGTTTATACTGGGAGCACTGGCACTGGTTATACTGGGAATGCCCGGGGTTACTGGACTGGTTATACTGGGATTGCTGGGACTGGTTATACTGGGAGTTACTGGTTTATACTGGGAGCACTGGGATTGGTTATACTGGGATTGCTGGGACTGGTTCATACTGGAGTTACTGGTTATACTGGGAGCACTGGCACTGGTTATACTGGGAATTCACGGGGTTACTGGCACTGGTTATACTGGGAGCACTGGGGTTTGTTATACTGGTTTATACTGGGAGCACTGGGACGGGTTATACTGGGAGCACTGGGAGCACTGGCACTGGTTATACTGGGAGCAGTGGGGTATGTTATACTGGTTTATACTGGGAGCACTGGGATTGGTTATACTGGTTTATACTGGGAGCACTGGGATTGGTTATACTGGGAGCACTGGGGTTTGTTATACTGGTTTATACTGGGAGCACTGGGACGGGTTATACTGGTTTATACTGGGAGCACTGGCACTGGTTTATACTGGGAGCACTGGGGTGTGTTATACTGGTTTATACTGGGAGCACTGGGATTGGTTATACTGGGAGCACTGGGGTGTGTTGTACTGGTTATACTGGGAGCACTGGGATTGGTTATACTGGGAGCACTGGGGTTTGTTATACTGGTTATACTGGGAGCACTGGCACTGGTTATACTGGGAATTCCAGGGGTTACTGCACTGGTTATACTGGGATTGCTGGGACTGGTCCATACTGGGAGCACTGGGGGTTGCTGGGACTTACTGGGAGCACTGGTTTATACTGGGAGCACTGGGACTGGTTACACTGGGAGTTACTGGTTTGTACTGGGAATTCACGGGGTTACTGGCACTGGTTATACTGGGAGCACCGGGGGTTACTGGTTTATACTGGGATTGCTGGCACTGGTTATACTGGGAGCACTGGCACTGGTTATACTGGGAGTTACTGGTTATACTGGGAGCACTGGGCTTTGTTATACTGGTTTATACTGGAATGCTGGGACTGGTTGTACTAGGAGTTACTGGTTATACTGGGAACACTGGGGTGTTATACTGGTTTATACTGGGAGCACTGGGACTGGTTATACTGGGAGTTACTGGTTATACTGGGATTGCTGGGACTGGTTATACTGGGAGCACTGGTTATACTGGGAGCACTGGGCTTTGTTATACTGGTTTATACTGGGAGCACTGGTTATACTGGGAGCACTGGGCTTTGTTATACTGGTTTATACTGGGAGCACTGGTTATACTGGAGCATTAGGGTTTGTTATACTGGTTTATACTGGGAGCACTGGCACTGGTTATACTGGGACTGGTTTATACTGGGAGCACTGGGAGTACTGATACTGGTTATACTGGGAGTTACTGGTTATACTGGTTATACTGGGACTGGTTATACTGGGAGCACTGGGGGTTACTGGGAGCACTGGTCCATACTGGTTTATACTGGTCCATACCAGTCCATACTGGTTTATACTGGTCCGTGCTGGTTTATATTGGTCCATACCAGTTCATAGTGGTTTATACCGGTCCATACTGGTTTATACTGGTTTATACTGGTCCATACCAGTCCATACCGGTTTATACTGGTCTGTGCTGGTCCATACTGGTCTATACTGGTCCATACTGGTCCATACTGGTCCATACTGGTCCATACGGGTTTATACTGGTCCATACCGGTTCATCCTGGTCTATACTGGTCCATACTGGTCCATACTGGTCCATACTGGTCCATACTGGTCCATACTGGTCCATACTGGTCTATACTGGTCCCATACTGGTCCATACTGGTCCATACTGGTCCATACTGGTCTATACTGGTCCATACTGGTCCATACTGGTCCATACTGGTCTATACTGGTTCATCCTGGTCTATACTGGTCCATACTGGTCCATACTGGTCCATACTGGTCCATACTGGTCCATACTGGTCCATACTGGTCCATACTGGTCCATACTGGTCCATGCTGGTCCATACTGGTCCATACTGGTCCATACTGGTCCATACTGGTCCATACTGGTCCATACTGGTCCATACTGGTCCATACTGGTCCATACTGGTCCATACTGGTCCATACTGGTCCATGCTGGTCCATACATCCCACAATTTGGGGATTTTTTTTTGATTTTTGGGGGAATTTTTGGGGATTTTTGAGCATTTTTGTGGAATTTTTGGGGGGAAAAATTTTTTTGGATTTTTTTTTTTTAAATTTTTCAGGGTTTTGGGGGATTTTTTGGGGGAATTTTTTGGGAATTTTTTGGAATTTTTTGGGAAAGTTTTTGGGGATTTTTGGGGGAATCTTGGGGAATTTTCTTCGGGAATTTTTTGGGAATATTTTGGGGAATTTTTACGGATTTTTGTGGGATTTTTTGGGGGATTTTTAAAAATTTTTGGGAATATTTTTGGGGAGTTTTGGGAGGAATTTTTGGGGGAAATTTTGGGATTTTTGGGGAATTTTTTTGGGGAATATTTTTGGGATTTTTTGGGAATATTTTGGGAAGTTCTGTTAATTTTAACTTCAAAATTCCAACTTTAATTCCGATTTTCCCCTTTTCCCACAGGAATTTCTCCCCATTCCCGGATTGTTTTGGGACCTTTTCACCCCCAATTTTTGGGGGAATTTTTTTGGAATATTTTCCTCCATTTTTTTGGGAATTTTTGAGGAATATTTTGGGAATATTTTGAATTTTGAATTTTCCATGACCATCCACAACCTGTACATCTTCGACCGCAGCGGCCGCTGCCTCTTCTACAGCGAATGGCACCGGCGGAGGGGCCCCGGCATCCCCCAGGAGGAGGTGAAAATTCCAGAAAATTCCGGAATTTGGGG